>NC_057812.1:401485750-401785750 GCF_018294505.1 Triticum aestivum | reverse complement strand
AATTCCAAATCATGTATGGCTCTGTCAAAAGGTGTGTACAGCAAGGATGATTGTTGTAAACTAACAAGCAAAGACTCAAATCATACAAGACGCTCCAAGCAAAACACATATCATGTGGTAAATAAAAATATAGCTCCAAGTAAAGTTACCGATAGAAGTAGACGAAAGAGGGGATGCCTTCCGGGGCATCCCAAAGCTTTGGCTTTTAGGTGTCCTTAGATTATCTTGGGGGTGCCATGGGCATCCCCAAGCTTAGGCTCTTGCCACTCCTTGTTCCATAATCCATCAAATCTTTACCCAAAACTTCAAAAACTTCACAACACAAAACTTAAAGTAGAAAATCTCGTGAGCTCCGTTAGCGAAAGAAAACAAAAGACCACTTCAAGGTACTTTAATAAACTCATTCTTTATTTATATGGGTGTTATGCCTACTGTATTCCAACTTCTCTACGGTTTATAAACTATTTTACTAGCCATAGATTCATCAAAATAAGCAAACAACACACGAAAAACAGAACAGTCCGTAGTAATCTGTAGCTAGCGCAATATCTGTAAAATAAATTTCTGGACGTGAGGAATTTATCTGTTAATCATCTGCAAAAAAGAATTAACTAAATAGCACTTTCCAAATAAAAATTACAGCAGTTCTCGTGAGCGCTAAATTTTCTGTTTTTTACAGCAAGTTCAACAAGACTTTCCCCAAGTCTTCCCAACGGTTCTACTTGGCACAAACACTAATTAAACACAAAAAACACAACCAAAACAGAGATTAGATAATTTATTTATTACTAAACAGGAGCAAAAATCAAGGAATAAAAATAAAATTGGGTTGCCTCCCAACAAGCGCTATCGTTTAACGCCCCTAACTAGGCATAATAAGCAAGAATAGATCTAGGTATTGCCATCTTTGGTAGGCAATTCTTCAATGAGGCATCTACCATCTTTAGGAATTTCTTTCTTTTTATTAATTATCAAGCTTTTAGGCACAAGATCGAAAAATTCATTTGTAACAAATGGTTCCTTAATGATAGCAAAAAGATTGGGATGAACACTTATACATTTGAGATCCGCATTTTCCTTACTAAATGATTCACCCTTATTTTTAGGAATGTACATAAGCTTGGCAACTTTAGTGGAAGGACTTGGAGTATTCTTTACGGAAGAAAAAGCGGTTCCCAAGTTGGTAATAATATTCTCAAGTTTATCGATCCTAACGGAATCGTAATTTATTTTCTCATTAACTATGGGTTCCTTTTCTTTAATATCTTTCAAAGTAACTCCTACTTTAGATCCATATTGAGAGATTCGGCTGTGGATCTTTTTATCCAAATTTTCAATTAACTCTACGGTAGCAACCTTATTTTCAATAATATCAAGCCTTTTCATTACATGCTCCAAAGTTAATATAGTTCCATTAACCAATAGAGGGGGTGAGCCAAATAAATCTAACATAGCATTATAAGAATCAAAAGTATGGCTACCCAAAAAGTTCCCTCCGGTAATAGTATCAAGAATATAACGGTGACAAGGAGTAATGCCTACACAAAAATTGTGAAGGAGAATGGTAGTAGCTTGCTTCCTAGTACATTTATTTTGAGCATTGCAAATTCTATACCAAGCATCTTTTAGATTTTCACCCTCCCTTTGCTTAAAATTTAGGATTTCATTCTCGGGAGACAACAGAGAAGATAAGGGACTAGCCATAATGACAAGCAAACAAACTAACACACAAGCAAAAAGCAAGCGGGCAAAAAGAGGCAAATAGAGGGAGGATAGAAAGAGAGAGAGGGCAAATAAAATGGCAAGGGTGAAGTGGGGGAGAGGAAAAAGAGAGGCAAATGGCAAATAATGTAATGCGGGAGATAAGGGTATGTGATGGGTACTTGGAATGTTGACTGTTTCGTAGACCTACCCGGCAACGGCGCCAGAAATCCTTCTTGCTACCTCTTTTAGCACTGCGTTGGTTTTCCCCGAAGAGGAAGGAATGATGCAGCAAAGTAGCGTAAGTATTTCGCTCAGTTTTTGAGAACCAAGGTATCAATCCAGTAGGAGGCTACGCGTGAGTCCCTCGCACCTGCACAAAACAAATAAATCCTCGCAACCAACGCAAATAGGGGGTGCCAATCCCTATAGGGCCACTTACGAGAGTGAGATCTGATAGATATGATAAGATAATATTACGGTGGGTGAACAAATTACTGTTGAGCAATTGATAGAATTGAGCATAGTTATGAGAATATCTAGGTATGATCATGTATATAGGCATCACGTCCGAGACAAGTAGACCGACTCCTGCATGCATCTACTACTATTACTCCACTCATCGACCACTATCCAGCATGCATCTAGAGTATTAAGTTAAAAACAGAGTAACACCCTAAGCAAGATGACATGATGTATAGGGATAGACTCATGCAATATGAAGAAAACCCCATCTTGTTATCCTCGATGGCAACAATACAATACGTGCCTTGCTGCCCTTACTGTCACCGGGAAAGGACACCGCAAGATTGAACCCAAAGCTAAGCACTTCTCCCATTGCAAGAAAGATCAATCTAGTAGGCCAAACCAAACTGATAATTCGAAGAGACTTGCAAAGATAACCAATCATACATAAAAG
Organism: Triticum aestivum; assembly: GCF_018294505.1. Taxonomy (NCBI): domain Eukaryota; kingdom Viridiplantae; phylum Streptophyta; class Magnoliopsida; order Poales; family Poaceae; genus Triticum; species Triticum aestivum. Next base: position 401,783,130 of record NC_057812.1, on the reverse strand, counting down.
AATTCAGAGAAGATTCAAATATTATTCATAGATATACTTGATCATAAACCCACAATTCATCGGTCTCAACAAACACACCGTAAAAAGAAGATTACATCGAATAGATCTCCACAAGAGAGGGGGAGAACATTGTATTGAGATCCAAAAAGAGAGAAGAAGCCATCTAGCTACTAACTATGGACCCGTAGGTCTAAAGTAAACTACTCACACTTCATCGGAGAGGCTATGGTGTTGATGTAGAAGCCCTCCGTGATCGATGCCCCCTCCGGCGGAGCTCCGGAACAGGCCCCAAGATGGGATCTCGTGGATACAGAAAGTTGCAGCGGTGGAATTAGGGTTTTGGCTGTGTCTCTGATCGTTTGGGGGTACGTGGGTATATATAGGAGGAAGAAGTACGTCGGTGAAGCAACAGGGGGCCCACAAGGGTGGAGGGTGCGCCTAGGGGGGGGGGGTAGGCGCGCCCCCTACCTCGTGGCCTCTTGTTACATGGCTTGACGTAGGGTCCAAGTCTCCTGAGTTGTATTCGATGAGAAAATCACGTTCCCGAAGGTTTCATTTCGTTTGGACTCCGTTTGATATTCCTTTTCTTCGAAACCCTAAAACAGGCAAAAAACAGCAATTCTGGGCTGGGCCTCCGGTTAATAGGTCAGTCCCAAAATTAATATAAAATTGGATAATAAAGCCCAATAATGTCCAAAACAGTAGATAATATAGCATGGAGCAATCAAAAATTATAGATACGTTGGAGACGTATCATACGCAGTACCGGACAGTGATATCTGCGATGAAGGTCACAGCTATCGGATCATTCAGCTTCTTGATTGGCTTTGCTTCGATCCACTTGGTGAATTTATCCACGACAACCAACAGATGGGTCATGCCGCCACATGCTGTCTTGAATGGGCCCACCATGTCCATCCCACAGACGGCAAACGACCAAGTGAGGGGGATGGTCTTGAGTGCAAAAGCCGGTAGGTGTTTCTTGCAGCTAAAGCGTTGGCACCCTTTGCATTTCTTGACCAAATGCTTGGCATCATCCAAAGCAGTCAGCCAGAAGAATCCATGGAGGCCACGTGGTGGCCGCATTCTCCTTGGTGAATATCTCTGAGAATTGCTCTACCCTTCTCCAGCTCTACGCAGCGCTGAAAAATGCCAGTTACGCTGCGCCTGACAAGCTCTCTGTTCACTATTGTATACGCTGCGGCCCGGCGTTGCACTTGCCGGGCCAAAATCTCGTCGGCTAGTAGCTCTCTGCTCCCTAGGAAGTTAAGGATGGGCTGCACCCAAGATGGTGCTTCTACCACTGACATCACGACCACTGGTACCATGGTGGTCGGGTTGGGAGGTGGCAGGTTGGAGTCGGCCGCCGCTTGGTGTGTCGTTGAAGTCCCCGGGCCGACTGCTGCAGCCCCCGGGCCCGGTTCTAAAGTCCCCGTGCCGGGTGCGACTGCTGCAGTCCCCGAGCTGCCTACCGAAGTCCTCGGGCCGACTACCACAGCCCCTGGGCCGGGTTCTGAAGTCCTCGGGCCAGGTGCGACTGTTGCAGTCCCTGGGCCGCCTACCTTAGTCCCCGCGCTGACTGTTGCAGCCCCCACGCTGGATTCGACTGTTCCGGGGTCAGTCGGCACGAAGATGGACTATGATTCCGGTGAAGGCTTGATAGACGGCTTGCGCAAGCACTGGAGGGACACGGTTGCTGGTATTGCTTGCCGGGTGGAGCCAATCCGTGCCAGGGCATCAGCTTGCTCGTTGTCGGCCGGTGGCACGTGAAGGAACTCGCACCCGTCAAACTATCCACTAATTTGCTAGACGAGGAAGCGGTAGCTCCCCATGTTTGCATCCTGTAACACCCCCAGTGTCATGCTACAATAATCACCTGTTAATGGTGCCATGTCATCATGTTACTGTTGCTAATCTTCACTTGATCCAAATCACCATTCAAATTCAAAACCAATCTGAAGTAAAAAATTCATATTTTTCAGACATGTAATCTAAAATGTTCATCATGTGGCAAATATTCTTTTGATAATAATGGTAGTGAACTAACATTTTTTCAAAATGTCTAAGTGCCCAAAACAAGCTAAAACAATGGCTAATTTTTTTAAATGGCTTTTTAATTTATAAAAACTTGCAACTATTTCTAAAGCTTCACAATCTTTTTGTGGCAATGCCAACCATTGCATTGTATTTATGTGGACAATTTTTCATATCTTACAAAAATCGTTTTGGCACCCCAAATATTACAAAACCCCTTTCTGTAAAAGAAAACTCAAAAAATGAAAAAGGAAAATGGCTAGAGCCCAATGGCCTCCCATTGGGCCTCGGCCCACTCCAGCTGGCCAGCCCACTCCCCCTCCCCGGGCGTCTCCCTCCCCACTGTTCCAACGACCGGGGCGCCCGCGTTCGTCCCCGACCACCTCGCCGCCCCGCGTACAGGCCCCGGAGGGGATAAGGACGTCGTCGCCGCGCCCCCTCGATCGCCTCTCCCACTCCATCCACTTCTCTCCCTCCTCCTTGTGCCTCTTCCCTCTCTCCCGCGAACAATCGCATCGTGGTCGCCATGGACCTCGTCGATCCCGCGGCCACCGGCCTTCCCGTCGCCGGCTAGCATGCCCAGGAGCTTCCCCTCGGCCGTCCCCTTTGACTACACCGGAGAACACACACCGGAGCGCCTGCATCGCAGTCTTCTTCATCCTCTGCCTTGTCGGACTCCATCGACTACTTCGGCTCCGACAAGCCTCCCCGAGCGCTGCCATCCCCTATCGCCCCGCCGTGAGCACCGCATCGATTCCCCTCTCTTCCTCCTCTCATTTAGCCGCCGAAGGCACCGCCCGCGACCCCGCACAAGCTTGCCGTAGCCCCCCATCTCGGCCCCCCCGTTCGGGCGCGCCCGCCGTGAACGCCTTCCGTCCCTGGCCGCCGGCGCCTTGCCTCGCCTGGCCATGGATGCCGGCCTCCCTGCGCCTGGCGGTGGTTGTGCCGCTGGCAGTGCCGGGAGCTGCCCGCCTGCGCCTGCTGCAGCCGCTCGCCTAGCCCCACGCCGCCTGCCTTCTCCGGCCACCGCTCCGCCATGCGCTCCCTCGTCTTTGCCTCCGCGGCCGCCTGCACTATTGCTCCAGCTGCACCCTTGCCTCGCTTGCGCGTGCCCTGCCACGACCCAAGGCACCTGCGCGCTCCCTGCTGTTCCCGCTACGTCCCGCTATGCCCGATGCCGACCCGAGCTCCGGCGACCGCCAGCAACGATACGGCGCCACTACGGGCCGCCTCCGTGCCTCGCCCACACGCGCCTCGCACTCCGCCCGTGTTGCCGAGCCAGCCCCCGCCTCTCGCTCCCCTTGTCGACCCATGCGCCGCCCGCTAGCACCCCCCTACTGGCCTGCTGCCATCGCAGCTCGCCATCCCCGCTGCCCATAGTTGCGGCTCTGCTCCGGCCAAGCCGCCACACGCCGTCGCTCGCACCCCGCCTCTGCAGCCCCGCACCTCGCCCCGCTCTGGCTCCGGCCGGCCGCGCCTTGCTGGCACCCCGCCGGCCTTGCCCCGCACATGGGCGGGTTTGGCCTCCGCCCGGGCAGCGCCCGCCCCGTTAACCACCCACTCTAGTGGCCTAATGGGCCACTGAGCAGTGGGGCCCTTCCCCCAGTTTAAAAAAGATTAAATAATAATAATAATAATAATAATAATTAGTTAATTAGTTAATTAGGTTTAATTAACTTAATTAAAGTTAATTAGCCTAATAGCCCAATTAGAGTAAATTAACTAGTTAGTTAATGAAACAGTCAATGACAGGAGGGCCCCGCCCCCTGTTGACCAGTCAAACGTTGACTGGTCAATGGGGACCCCCCTGGCCCACTTGTCAGCCTCTGTGCACAACTGTGTACACAGGGGTGGGTACACCTAGCAATTTCCTATTTATTTTCGAATTAATAGTAATTTTAGAATATTGTTAAATCTTTGAAACATCGTATAAATTAAACAGTAGCTTGGATGAAAATATTTTCTATATGAAAGTTGCTGAGAAAAATCCAACGAACCCGAATGCACGGTCCGTTTTCCTGTCAGATGCATCTAACTATCCGAACATGGAACATTCCCCCTCCAGTCATCCGTCTGACACAGGTCCGGAACCGGGGAAACATTCCCGGTTGAATTCCCCCTTCACCTATATCACGTAGCCATACGTTAGGTCACACCCGGCTCATCTTATTGCCATGTTATGCTTTGTGATGCTATGTTTGCTTTATATTTATTGTTTCTTCCCCCTCTTCTCTTCGGTAGACCCCGAGACCGCCGCTGCCCCTGTGATCGACTACGTCGACGACGACACTTCTTCTTTTTCAGCAGAGCTTCCAGGAAAGCAAATCCCCCTTGAGCATTCCGATATCGCCCATTTATTTCCCTCTCATGCTTGCATTAGAACTGCTACTACTTTCTGTATGATCCTAATCTGATGCATAGCCTATTTTTATTACCTGCTTTCATACCTTACCTGCTTATCCTAAACTGCTTAGTATAGGTTGGTTACAGATCCATTAGTGACCCCCACCTTGTCCCAGTTGCCCCGCTTTTATGTTCGATGTCTCGATAAAAGTGATCGATGTCCAGGACCCGACACCGCACATCACCCCCCTAGTTGTACGATCTGCGGAGTTACCATCGACTGCCGAGGGTGGAACCTCTTACATCACTCCTGATGAGATCTTTGTAGTGTAGCTATATGGTCAAGGTCATCGAGGGTGATTTCCTCCTTAACCACTACCGTTATGGCTCTGTCGTGCAACCCCTCAAGTGTGAACCTCGAGGGTGGATCCTCTTACGTTCACCTTGATGATAACATTGAGTGGAATTCACCGGGGGTGATTCCTCGGGTTTTCCCCTTGGTGTTAGACACATAGTTACTGTGGTTACTATGACTTTACACTGAAGCTTAATAGACGTATGGGTGTTATGTGTCGTATACATCAGCCGAAGCTTAATAGACGTCAGCGACTAAGCAGCATGCGCCGGGTTGGACTGCGTAAGCACCTGCCTTTTTGAAGGAGGTAGCTAGGTCTGCTCACCGGCCACCCACGCAACATGCAGGAGTTCCCGGGGTGATGGCCCATGACCCCTGGGGCATAGGTTTAGTCCGGCTTGCTGACCTCTCTATTAAGCCTAGGTCGGGTTGCGGCGTATTCTTTGGCCGAGGCCGAGCATGACCCAGGAAAGTGTGTCTGGGCAGAGTTAATCAAGCGTGATGGGTAAGTTGGTGCACCCCTGCAGGGAAGAAAACATCTATAGATAGCTTGTCCGACGGTAATAGACACTTGGAGTTGTATCCCGATCGATACAACTATAACTGGACACTTGTGATGAGAAATAGATTGTGATGAGAAAATGGATTGTGATGAGAAATGGATAGTATGGCTCTGGGATTGCTTTCTCGCAGGGAGTTGAGAAAGGATCTCTGGCCGAGGTTGATAACATTACTACTTTACATTATGTTGATCTGTACTCTTCTATATGCTGCATGATGTTTGAAGCTACTGAAGATGATAGTCTTCGATAGGACTAGGCTTTCCCCTTCTCTTCTGGCATTCTGCAGTTTAGTCCACAGATACAGCCCATTTCCTTTGATACAGATGCATACTTAGTTTAGATCTGATGTAAGTCTTGCGAGTACTTTGGATGAGTACTCACGGTTGTTTTGTTACCTCTTTTCCCCCATACCCGTTTGTTGCGACTAGATGATGGATCCCAGGAGCCAGATGACACCAATGATGACTACTGCTACCCCAAGGATGCCTACTACTACGTGAAGACCGCCGACGACCAGGAGTAGTTAGGAGGCTCCCAGGCAGGAGGCCTTACCTTTTCGATCGATGTTGCTTTTGTGCTAGCCTTCTTAAGGCAAACTTGTTTAACTCATGTCTGTACTCAGATAATGTTGCTTCCGCTGACTCTTTTCTATTCGAGCTTATGTATTCGATCCCTCGAGGCCCCTGGCTTGTAATATAAAGCTTGTATTATTTTAATTTGTGTCTAGAGTTGTGTTGTGATATCTTCTCGTGAGTCCTTAATCTTGATCCTAGACATTTGCGTGTATGATTAGTGTATGATTGAATCGAGGGCGTCACAAGTTGGTATCAGAGCCGACTGCCTGTAGGTAGCCCCCTTTCCAACTCATTGGCCGAAGTTGAGTCTAGTCACTAAAAAACTTTTACTAACATTGGCTGTGTGTCTTACGGGCCCACGTCGCCATTGTGTGGTATTAGGATCTTTTTATTCCTCGTCTATACTCTGGGACTCTGATCTCTCTTCTATTCGGGTTAAATGAATTTTGCTAATCTAACATTAGGATCTCGTGATCACTTTCACCCAGAGAGCACCTTATTACCGATGATCGTCTGCTACACCAGAAGTTTCCGAGGTTACTCTACGATGTTCTCCCGAGACAATCGTACCCACCGCCTTTGCAAATTCCCTACCACTGTTATATCCCTATTGATAACTGCTTACACCTGCTATTCTTACATTCAATCCCATTGATCTTATTATTACAAGATGCCCTGAACTGTTCTCCATTGTTCCGAGAATCCCCTGAGCTTGCTGCCATGCAGTTCATTGTCAATTGAATACCCCTACGGATAACTTTGTGCACCTATCGAGTATCCGCTCATCCTCAGTTGATTCATGTACATCACAAAAGTGTTCGTAATACCATTCATTCTTGTGAAAATCCTCAACAGCCTATTGTTCTTGAATTTATTGCTTGCTTACATTATGGTTAATACCATAAATCCAGTAATCTTATTGTCATCCTTTGTCTTTGTACCGCCCTCGATGCGGCTATATCTCCCATGTGTTGAAGCACGACTTAGAGGCATAACCGCATTGAAAGCAATGTTGCAAGTGAGGTAATCTTCACACAACCCATGTAATACATAAGGGAAAGAGATACATAGTTGGCTTACAATCACCACTTCACACAATACATGGATAAAGCATTACATCAACTAGACACAATCAAGGTCTGACTACGGAACCAAAATAAAAGAAGACTACCCCAAATGCTACATAGATCCCCGATCGTCCCAACTGGGCTCCACTACTGATCAACTGGAAACAGAACAACAAAGTGAACACGATCTTCATCGAGCTCCTCCTTGAGCTCGGTTGCGTCACCTACACGGTTTCATCGGCACCTGCAAACTGGTTTTGGAAGTATCTGTGAGTCATGGGGACTCAGCAATCTCACACCCTCACGATCAAGACTATTTAAGCTTATGGGTAAGGTAAATGTATGAGGTGGAGCTGCAGCAAGCGAGTAGCATATATGGTGGCTAACATACGCAAAAGAGAGTGAGAAGAGAAGGCAAAAGCATGGTCGAACAACTATGATCAAGAAGTGATCCTAGAACAACCTACGTCAAGCATTACTCCAACACCGTGTTCACTTCCCGGACTCCGCCGAGAAGAGACCATCATGGTAACACACGCGGTTGGTGCATTTTAATTAAGGTCAACTTCAGGTTTTCTACAACCGGACATTAACAAATTCCCATCTTCCCATAACCGCGGGCACGGCTTTCAAAAGTTCAAACCCTGCAGGGGTGTCCCAACTTAGCCCATAACAAGCTCTCACGGTCAACGAAGGATATTCCTTCTCCCAAGACAATCCGATCAGACTCGTCATCCCGGTTACAAGACATCCTCGACAATGGTAAAACAAGTCCAGCAACACCGCCGAATGTGCCGACAAATCCCGATAGGAGCTGCACATATCTCGTTCTCAGGGCACACTCAGATGAGACATCCTACGAGTAAAACCAACCCTCAAGTTGCCCCGAGGTGGCCCCGCAGTCTACTCGGTCAGACCAACACTCAGAGGAGCACTGGCCCAGGGGGGTTTAAATAAAGATGACCCTTGAGTCCGCGGAACCCAAGGGAAAAAGAGGCTAGGTGGCGAATGGTAAAACCAAGGTTGGGCATTGCTGGAGGAGTTTTATTCAAGGCGAACTGTCAAGGGGTTCCCATTATAACCCAATCGTGTAAGGAACGCAAAATCCGGGAACATAACACCGATATGACGGAAACTAGGGCGGCAAGAGTGGAACAAAACACCAGGCATAAGGTCGAGCCTTCCACCCTTTACCAAGTATATAGATGCATTAATTAAATAAGAGATGTTGTGATATCCCAACAAATATCCATGTTCCAACATGGAACAAACTCCAATCTTCACCTGCAACTAGCAACACTATAAGAGGGGCTAAGCAAAGCGGTAACATAGCCAAGTAACGGTTTGCTAGGACAAGGTGGGTTAGAGGCTTGGCTTAACAATATGGGAGGCATGATAAGCAAGTGGTAGGTGTCGTAGCATAGGCATAGCAAAAGAGCAAGCATCTAGCAAGCAAAGATAGAAGTGATTTCGAGGGTATGGTCATCTTTCCTGACATCCCGCAAGGAAGAAGAACGAGTCCATGAAGAAGACAAATGGACGTAGTCAAACGGTTTCTCACAAACGCGACGTTATCGGAACCAACCCGAAGAAGCAACACCGGAAAAAAGCAAACAACAAGTAAACAACCATCACATCAACATGGCATGATGCACAACCAAGTATGATGCATGTCCGGTTTAATGAAGCATGGCATGGCAAAGTGCACAAACAATCCTACAAATTAAGTGGAGCTCAATATGCAACGAGTTGCATATTGACGAAACACCACAACAAGTTATTTAGTTCGATCTCGTTTATGTACCCAACAATATTAAATGTTGATTAACATGGCAAGGGGTGAAGCAAATAAAAAACTACCTATCTAGGCAAGTTTAAATGAGGCCGGAAACAACGAACAAGAAATTCCGGTAAATCCCCATATGCATATTTTAGATTGGTGCTGTTCTGCCCTAAACACAATTTTAGAGTTATTAAACATGCAAAGTAAAGCCACCATGTTAAACTAGGCATTTTTCTACCCCATTTACATATAAAGTTTATTTAAAACCGAGCTACGGTTATTTAGTTATGAATTAAATCATTTTAGCAAGTTATTTAAGCAAATTTAAACAAACATCATTTTAAGCATTTTAAACATGGATGAAAAATGACATGTTATTAAACTAGATGAAAAACTAAGCAAGTTTTAATCCGATGCACGGTTAATAAGTTATTATATGCATAATCTACAAGGGGTTTTCTATAAAACAACAGTTTTCTGGAAAAAGCTAAATTCGTAGACCTGAGAAAAAAACATGAACGGGCCGAAACTAACAGGCCCAGAAGTGCACAAGGGAGGTGCTGGAGCTGGCCTCACCCATGGGCTTCGGCCCAGGACGATGGAGCAGTGGGTCAGCTGGTTCGCTGGGTGGCGCTGGGCCTTCTGCAAGAAGCGGCCCAGGCGCGAATCTGGGCAGGCGAGGCCGATCAACGGGCGAGGGGTGCGGGCGAGCTGCTCTGCTTGTTCTGAAGACAGAAGCAGCAGCACACCCATGGTGATGCAGAGGACGACGGCAGGAGTTCCGGCGACAGGGTCGGCGGACAACGCCGGGAACGGGCGGATAGAGGTGTGGGGTGGTCAGATCCGAATGTGGGGAGCCCGTTTTTGGTGGCACAGGAGATCGACGGCATCAACATCGGAGGTGCATGCCTCGGGTGCCCCTGGCGGCTTGCTGGGTCCTGTCCCTGAAGACAGAGAGGGAGAGAGGTGAGGCGAGGGAGAGAACGAGAGGAAGAAGGAGATTGGCAGGGCGCGAAGGTCGACTTGCAGGTCACCGGAGTGGCTAGGCAAGGAGGAGGTCCTGCGGGGCCCAAGGGCACAGGGCGTCGGGGTGGCCGGATCCGGTCGTGGGAGATCGCCGGGATCCCGTTCCCTGCCGGAACGAAGCGGAGGCGAGCCGGTGGACATGGAGCTCCGTGGCGCGGGGCCCCTGGTCCAAAACAGAGTGAGGGAGACAGAGGTGAGACGAGGTAGGAGCAGGGGAGAAAAGAAGAAGGCAGGAGCGACGTTGCTGCTAGTTCGGTCGCCGGCGGCGGTGCCGGTCGCCGGGCGACGAGGCATGGTGGAGATGCACAGGGAGGCTCGGGGCTCCGAGGATACTAGCGCGAGAGGAGCTTGCGGAATGAACAACGAAGGAGCTCGGGGCTCGAGTGACCCAATTCGTCAAGCGCGCAAAAAGAGGGAGACTGTCGGGAAGGATTTGGATCATGGTTGCAGGCTCCGGTTGGTGGTGCTGAAAATGAGGGAGGGAGAGGATGGCTGCGGGTTGGATCCCGATGAAGAGAGTGGCGGCGGAGAGGAGGATTCGTGGATTGGACAGGATAGGCTAGGGTTTGACTGGTTATATATATAGAGTGGGTCTATATGCAGACTAATGGAAGCCCTTCGATCTAAAACAGACGACTGAGAAAAAAATAGGTTCGGAAGTCCAATAAACAAAACGGAGACGTTTTGTAGATGTTTGGGGTTGATTCGGATCCAACGGTGACGACTGTCCGGGTCGGGTTCGGGACAACTTCCGGACGCGCGCGAGGGGTGCCGCAGGCTGATGAGAGAGGTTAGGTTGGAACTGGCAGTAGGTAGTGGGCTGTGTAGACGATCTCGAGCTGAGAGAAGAAAAGAGAGGCCCAGCGACTGTTTCCGGAGACCGAAAACGTCCGACGTTAGACCGGCTATAATGCCGCTATAGTTTAACGGTTGGGCTATCAAACGAACTCCGAATGCGATGAAACTTGCCAGGCGGTCTATCTACACTATAATAAGACCACACGCCAACTCTCATCCCATTCCGAGAACATTTTCTGGCCACTTATAAAATACTATTTCGGACATGCCGCGGGCGCGTGCAAGTGTGTGTGGGCTCAGAACGGACAACGGACGGAACGAGGAGACCGGGATGGATGCAAGTTTTGAAAACATGATGATGCAATGCGGATGATGACATCGCAAGATGCAACACGCAAGCAAATGACGAGGCAACAACAGCGAATAACTAGAAGACACCTGGCGCAACGGTCTCGGGGCGTCACAGTCTTTATCATTTTGAGTCCGTTGATACAATATTTTGCGAATTCTCGCAATCCTCAATCAGATCCTAGAATTCATCCTTCCGTCTCAGACGTCATCTTAACATGTGTTGAATCTCGTTCAATCAAATCGCCATCGATTGTACCCCTAAGTCTATTCTACCTATCCATCCCTACTCAGAGCATTGCTTCTGATCCCTTGTCATGGAATTCATAATTCCTTTGCAATTGAGCTTTGAGTTAGTCAGTTGTTTCTATAATCTGATCTCCTTGCATTCTTTCTTCCTATGGTTGAATATTGATGCTCACATCAAATCCCTTGTGGACCACCAGACCCCTTTTTCGGATTTTATCCGATAACGTCCTTCGTATTCAATAAGCTTGTGAGCTTTTCCTTGGATACATAATGCTTTTGGTAAATTGTATCCTCCGCTTTCTCAAGCATGCACTACTACCGAGCTTGTGTTGATTATTCTCGAAATTTATGATATATGTTACTAAGATGCCCCGCTGGGTTGAACCTATGCCTTCCCTAATCTGTGTGAACTCAAAAGTTATGCGGGTTATACTCTATTGGCTTTTCGTCAGATAAAATTTCAATACTACAGCTTCATCAAGAGCGAGAAGTAAATTGAAAGGTTATGCATTGTAGAAGTGGGAGTCGACCCTGAACCTTGTGTTCATGTCCACGGACACGGTGTGGGACTTATCATGAAAGCTTCTTGCAAGGATATTTAATCATTTGAATATTCTTCCGGTATCATAAATTGGATCCCTTGCAGTTATGGTCCCGACCATATTTCCTCCTTGATCTCATTTACTGGGTAAGTTACAATTACTTATCCTCTGTAAATCATTCCCCCGTCCAACCTCTACTCCGATTTACCTTCTGGCATTACACCTAGTACTTGATACTGGGAAGCTTTATACCCCATCACATCATTCCTATCTTGATCGGCTAAATTTTATCATGTCAACTTTTTAACTGTGCTACCTGGTCCTTATGCCCGGAGCAACTTCCGATGGTGAGCTAAGCTTATGTCGATCTTCCTCATATTAGCATTTCACCTTGAACAACAAGCATTACTTTGAGCTTGTGTCGAATCTGTGGTTCTCATAGGCTTTCACTTCATCCTCCCTTTTCTGCTCGGTGACATCTTCATGCAATCTCTCGACAAATGTGTCATGATCATCATCAACATTCTGAGCTTTTTCCAGGATATCAATCGAATTCATGGTAAGATATACAATCCTTCCCCTTGATGATTTATGTCATCATCGACAACATTCTTGCCTTCCCCAACACAAACTTGTTCATATAATTTTGGAAATACATCCTTTTTGGCATGTCGATGGATTGTGGTTGAGCCCGTCGGCCACACCCTCATCTTTTCACTGCAAAAATTGTAAGACTTATTTTATAAGTTGTTTTCGATGGATCCTTGGTGTATCCAAAGTCTGACCTTTGCTTGAAACCATGTCAATGCTATCTCGAAGCATGTCTGTGGTAATACGATCTCCAATAAGAACATTTGAAGCACGATACTAAATTTTCTTTATCAATTATTCAAACACCGTTGTATGGGTAATGTCATGAATTTTCTTCCCCCTTACCTAAATGGTTTTATACTTCTATCCTGTCATGGATATCATGCTCTGCTTGTCCTTGGGAAGGATATACCCCTGAAATATGTCTTTAAACACATTTTCCTTTCCATTGTTCTGTTTAATCTGACAATTACATTTTCCTTTCCATTGGTTTGTTTAAACCTTATTGTGATCTATATTATATAAGCAGTAATATTTCCCTGCTTATGAAAACACCTCGTTGAATCACTCTGTCAGTAAGACCATGTAACTATTGTTGACGACAATCCGGTAGCCACAGATGGATGAGAACTTTGCCTAATGGCACGCCTCGTTCAACGAGCAGGAAAATGGTTCTCTTCGTGCCTCGCCCTTGGTACCGACGTTGTTGCCGACATAACTGACATGCTACCCTCTAACATGCCTTGTTATCATGACCATGCAAGATGTCATCGCTCCTTCTATTTTAACCCACATGGTGGGCCCATAACCCATAGTTCCGCAGGATCGGAACCTGATTCTCCTGTATATCCTTTATCCCGAGGTATCATTTGATCTTGGCCTTGCGAGTTGTCACGGGCCACCGTCCGAGAGACGATCTATTCCCGATGCTCTGCACCCCCTTCTCACACCCTGTTCAGGTATCGATCATTTGCCCATTCGCTTGAAACTTCCTATTGTACCTTCATATTTTGCTCTCGATATTTTCTTAAGTTTCAACTCGAGACATACTTCTGCCACATTCCCTGAGTTGTTCACCAGATAATTAACCCTATAAGGGTCAGTTCTCCCGAAGTTACTCTTTACTTCTGCACTTAAATCTCGGGACGAGATTTCTTGTAGTGGAGGAGATTTGTAACACCCCCAGTGTCATGCTACAGTAATCACCTGTTAATTGTACCATGTCATCATGTTACTGTTGCTAATCTTCACTTGATCCCAATCACCATTCAAATTCAAATCCAATCTAAAGTAAAAAATTCATATTTGTCAGACATGTAATCTAAAATGTTCATGATGTGGCAAATATTCTTTTGATAATAATGGTAGTGAACTAACATGTTTTCAAAATGTCTAAGTGCCTAAAACTAGTTAAAACAGTGGCTAAATTTTTTTAAATGGCTTTTTAATTTATAAAAACTTGCAACTATTTCTAAAGCTTCACAATCTTTTTGTGGCAATGCCAACCATTGCATTGTATTTATGTGGACAATTCCCATATCTTACAAAAATCGTTTTGGCACCCCAAATATTACAAAACCCCTTTCTATAAAAGAAAAACCAAAAAAAGTAAAAGGAAAAGGGCCAGAGATCCTGGCCTCCCATTGGGCCTCGGCCCACTCCAGCTGGCCAGCCCACTCCCCCTCCCCGGGCGTCTCCCTCCCCACTGTTCCAATGACCGGGGCGCCCGCGTTCGTCCCCGACCACCTCGCCACCCCGCGTTGCTACAGGCCCCGGAGGGGATAAGGACGCCATCGCCGCGCCCCCTCGATCGTCTCTCCCACTCCATCCACTTCTCCCCCTCCTCCTCGCGCCTCTTCCCTCTCTCCTGCGAACAACCGCATCGTGGTCGCCATGGACCTCGTTGATCCCGCGGCCACCGGCCTTCTCGTCGCCGGCTAGTATGCCCAGGAGCTTCCCCGCGGTCATCCACTTTGACTACACCGAAGAACCTGCACCAGGGCTCCTGCATCGCCGTCTTCTTCCTCCTCTGCCTCGTCGGACTCCATCGACTACTTTGGCTCCGACAGGCCTCCCCGAGCATGCTGCCATCCCCTATCGCCCCGCCGTGAGCACCACATCGATTCCCCTGTCTTTCTTCTCTCGTTTAGCTGCCGAAGGCACGGCATGCACTCGTCGTAGCCCCCCGTGTTGGCCACCCCGTTCGGCTGCGCCCGCCGTGAACGCCTTCTGTCCCTGGCCGCCGGCGCCTTGCCTCGCCCGGCCATGGATGTCGGCCTCCCCGCGCCTGGCGGTGGTTGTGCCGCTGGAAGCGCCCGGAGCTGCCCCGCCCGCGCCTGCTGCAGCCGCTCGCCTAGCCCCGCGCCGCCTGCCTTCTCCGACCACCGCTCCGCCCTCGCTCCCTCGTCTTTGCCTTCGCGGCCGCCTGCACTGCTGCTCCAGCCGCACCCCTGCCTCGCTTGTGCGCGCCCTGCCGTGACCCAAGCCACCTGCGCACTCCCCGCTGTTCCCGCTACGTCCCGCCATGCTCTTGCCGGCCCGAGCTTCGACAGCCGCCAGGAACAATACGGCGCCGCTACGGGCTGCCTCCGCGCCTCGCCCACACGCGCCTCGCACTCCGCCCGTGTTGCCGAGCCAGCCCCTGCCTCTCGCTCCCCTCACCGACCCCTGTGCCGCCCTCTAGCACCCCCCTACTGGCCTGCTGCCGCCACAGCTTGCCATCCCCGCCGCCCACTACTGCGGCTCTGCTCCGGCCAAGCCGTCGCACACCGTCGCTCGCACCCCGCCTCTACAGCCCCGCACCTCGCCCCGCTCCGGCTCTGGCCTGCCGCGCCTCGCTGGCGCCCCGCCGGCCTCGCCTCACACATGGGCAGGTTTGGCCTCTGCCCGGGGCAGCGCCCGCCCCGTTAACCACCCACTCCAGTGCCCTAATGGGCCACTGAGGAGTGGGGCCCTTCCCCTGTTTTTTAAAAAAGATTAATAATAATAATAATAAATATAAATATAATTAATTAATTAGTTAATTAGGTTTAATTAACCTAATTAAAGTTAATTAGCCTAATAGCCTAATTAGGCTAAATTAACTAGTTAGTTAACGAAACAGTCAATGACAGGAGGGCCCCGCCCCCCGTTGACTGGTCAATCGGGACCCCCCTGGCCCACTTGTCAGCCTCTATGCACAATCTGTCTACATAGGGGTGGGTACACCTAGCAATTTCCTGTTTATTTTTGAATTAATAGTAATTTCAGAATATTGTTAAATCTTTGAAAAATTGTATAAATTAAACCGTAGCTCGGATGAAAATGTTTTCTATATGAAAGTTGCTCAGAAAAATCCAACAAACCCGAACATGCGGTCCGTTTTCCTGTCAGATGCGTCTAACTATCTGAACATGGAACATTCCCCCTCCGGTCATCCGTCTGACACAGGTCCGGAACCGGGAAAACATTCTCGGTTGAATTCCCCCTTCACCTATATCACGTAGCCATACGTTAGGTCACACCCGGCTCAGCTTATTGCCATGTTATGATTTGTGATGCTATGTTTGCTTTATATTTATTGTTTCTTCCCCCTCTTCTCTCTGGTAGACCCTAAGACCGCTACTGCCCCTGTGATCGACTACGTCGACGACGACACTTCTTCTTTTTCAGCAGAGCTTCTAGGCAATCAAACCCCCCTTGAGCATTCCGATATCGCCCATTTCTTTCCCTCTCATGATTGCATTAGAACTGTTATTGCTTTTCGTATGATCCTACTCTGATGCATAGCCTGTTTTTCTTACCTGCTTTCATACCTTACCTGCTTATCCTAAACTGCTTAGTATAGGTTCGTTAGAGAGCCATCAGTGACCCCCACCTTGTCCCAGTTGCCCCACTTTTATGTTCGATGACTCGATCAACATGATCGATGTCCAGGCCCCGACACCGCACATCACCCCCTAGTTGTATGACTCTGCAGAGTTACCATCGAGTGCCGAGGGTGGAACCTCTTACATCACTCCTGATGAGATCTCTGTAGTGTAGCTATACGGTCGAGGTCATCAAGGGTGATTTCCTCCTTAACCACTTCTGTTACGGCTCTGTCGTGCAACCCCTCAAGTGTGAACCTCGAGGGTGGATCCTCTTACGTTCATCTTGATGATAACATCGAGTGGAATACACCGGGGGCGATTCCTCGGGTTTCCCCCTTGGTGTTAGACACACAATTACTATGGTTACTATGACTTTACACTGACCCATGTTACTAAAGACGGGTCGGCCCTGAGGGGTGCCCGCGCGAGCTTAATAGCGAGTGATGTGGAGTCAGGTTGACCTGGAAGGTGCCTGCGAGATACTTACGAGGCGTGGCTGGGCATTCTTAGCCCTTGCCACAAGTACTTGAGACGGGGCGAGGGGGTCACATCGATCATGAGTCTCTGCTCATTACCGCGTGCTCCTAATCCACTATGGTTTGGATATTTGATCCGAGGGGCCTGTGGCCTGATAGCACTAACCATCACGTGGGCATAGTATGGGCGTTCTGCATCGTATACATCGGCCGAAGCTTAATAGACGTCAGCAACTGAGCGGCACGCGCCGAGTTGGACTGCGTAAGCACCTGCCTTTTTGAAGGAGGTAGCTAGGTCTGCTCACCGGCCACCCACGCAACATGTAGGAGTTCCCGGGGCGATGGCCCAAGAATCCTGGGACATAGGTTTAGTCCGGCGTGCTGACCTCTCTATTAAGCCTAGGTCGGGTTGCGACGTATTCTTTGGCCGAGGCCGAGCATGACCTAGGAAAGTGTGTCTGGGTAGAGTTAATCGAGCGTGATGGGTAAGTTGGTGCACCCCTGCAGGGAAGAAAACATCTATCGATAGCCTGTCCGACGGTAACAGACACTTGGAGTTGTATCCCGATCGATACAACTAGAACTGGACACTTGTGATGAGAAATGGATTGTGATGAGAAAATGGATTGTGATGAGAAATGGATAATATGGCTCTGGGATTGCTTTCTTGCAGGGAGTTGAGAAAGGATCTCTGGCCGAGGTTGATAACATTACTACTTTACATTATGTTGATCTGTACTCTTCTATATGCTGCATGATGTTTGAAGCTGCTGAAGATGCTAGTCTTCGATAGGACTAGGCTTTCCCCTGCTCTTCTGGCATTCTGTAGTTTAGTCCACAGATACAACCCATTTCCTTTGATACAGATGCATACTTAGTTTATCTGATGTAAGTCTTGCTAGTACTTTGGATGAGTACTCACGGTTGCTTTGCTACCTATTTTCCCCCATACCCGTTTGTTGCGACCAGATGATGGATCCCAGGAGCCAGACGACACCACTGATGACTACTGCTACCCCGAGGATGCCTACTCCTACATGAAGACTGCTGACGACTAGGAGTAGTTAGGAGGCTCCCAGGCAGGAGGCCTTACCTTTTCGATCGATGTTGCTTTTGTGCTAGCCTTCTTAAGGCAAACTTGTTTAACTCATGTCTGTACTCAGATAATGTTGCTTCCGCTGACTCTTGTGTATTCGAGCTTATGTATTCGAGCCCTTGAGGCCCCTGGCTTGTATTATTTTAATTTGTGTCTAGAGTTATGTTGTGATATCTTCCCATGAGTCCTTAATATTGATCGTACACATTTGCGTGTATGATTAGTGTACGATTGAATCGAGGGCGTCACACATCCTTGGTGTCCCAGTCGCCAAACGACTGCTGAACCACCAAGTCTGAGTCGCCGTAGCACAGCACTCGGCGGATACCGATCTCCTTGGCCAGCCGGAGCCCGTGGACGAGTGCCTCTTACTCGGCCACATTGTTGCAGGCGGTAAAGTTAATCTGTAGCATGTACTTGAGCTTGTCGCCTTTGGGAGAGGTGAGGACGATGCTGGCTCCCAAATCGGTGCGCGTCTTCGAGCCGTCAAAGTGCATCCGCCAATGGGTGGAATCTGGCGTTGGTGGCAGGTACTAGGTCTCGGCCTAGTCGACGAGGAAGTCGACCAGCGCTTGGGACTTGATGGAGGTGCAGGGCTGGTAGAGCATGGTGTGGGGATCTAGCTCGATGGCCCACTTTGCCACCCGACCTGATGCATCTCTGTTGCCTATGATCTCGGCAAGTGGGGCAGTGCAGACAACCGTGATGTAGTGCTCCTGGAAGTACCGCTTGAGCTTCTTGGCGGCGAAGTACACGCAATAACACATCTTCTGGTAGTGGGGGTAGTTTTGCTTGGAGGCTGACAACACCTCACTCAGGTAGTAGACGGGCCTCTGGACCGGCTGTGCCCTGCAGTCTTCTGGGTGCTCGACCATGATCAAAGTGCTGACCACCCGGCTAGTGGCGGCGATGTAGAGGAGCATGGGCTCCTTAGTAGCCGGAGCCGCCAGGACAGGTGGCGTGGTCAGCATCTTCTTGAGCTAGAGGAATGCCTCGTCCACCTTGTCGTTCCACTCGAAGCAAGTGGTTTTCTTCATCAGCTGGTATAGGGGGAGGGCCTTCTCACCTAGCCGACTAATGAAGCGGCTGAGAGATGCCAAGCTCCCGGTGAACTTCTGGACGTCCCACAGCCGGGTGGGTCTCTGCATCCGCTCAATGGCCTTGATCTTCATGGGGTTGCACTCGATGTCGCATTCTGAGACAAGGAAGCCAAGGAGCTGGCCGGCTGGGACTCCGAAGACACACTTCTCTGGGTTGAGCTTGATTTGAAAACAACGCAGATTATCAAAGGTTTGCTTGAGATCCTCCTGAAGGGTGCCGCACTTCTCCGTCTTCACCACAATATCGTCTACATAGATATGGGCATTTCTGCTGAGTTGCTTGAGGAGGCATTTCTGCATGCAACGCTGAAATGTGGCACCAACATTTCTCAAGCTGAACTTCATGGACAGGTAGCAGAAGGCTCCGAATGGTGTGATGAAGGCGGTCTTTAGCCGATCAGCCGGATTCAGCTTGATCTGGTGGTAGCCAGAGTAAGCATCAAGGAAAGGCAGCAGCTCTTATCCGGCTGTGGAGTCGATCACTTGATCTATCCAAGGCAGAGCAAATGGATCTTTGGGACGGGCTTTGTTGAGGCTAGTGTAGTCGATACACATGCGCCACTTGTTGTTCTTTTTCAGTACAAGGACTGGGTTGGTGAGCTAGTCCGGGTAGAACACTTCCATGATGAAGCCAGCTGCCGGAAGCCAGGCTATCTCTTCGCCCATAATTCTTCTCTTCTCTTCTGACAGGCAGCGGAGGGGTTGCTTGACCGGCTTTGCATCCGGCCTTACATGTAGCTTGTGCTCAGCGAAATCCGTCGGAACACCCGGCATGTCTCTGGGGGACCATGCAAAGATGTCCCGATTCACACGGAGGAAGTCGACGAGCTCGCTTTCCTATTTGCTGTCAAGGTGAGCCCGTATGACAACGTATTTCTCCGGGTGCTCCTGGTCCAAGGGGATCTTCTTGGTCTCTTTGGCCGGCTAGAAGGAGGCCTGGGCCTCCAACTCCTTGGGGTCAGGCGACATGTCCGGCTGCTTGCTGGCCATGGCCACAACCCGGTCAAGGAGGCGCTTTTCTTTGGCTATGACAAGGGACTCGGCCAGCCGACTGCTAGCGACGGCGCATGCGGCCGACTTCTGGTAGTCGCAAGCAATGGTGATGATGCCCTTGGGACCCGGCATCTTCATCTTGAGGTAGGCGTAGTGAGGCACCGCCATGAACTTCGCGAGTGTTGGTCGGCCCAAGAGCGTGTGGTAGGGGTTTTCCAGATCGACCACCTCGAACCAGATCGGCTCACGGCAAAAGTGGTCCTTGTCACCGAACAGGACATCTATCTTGATCTTGCCGATGGGAGAGCAGGAAAGGCCGGGTACAATGCCGTGGATGACAGTCTGACTGGGCTGGAGCTGTTTCTCTTTGATGCACAGCTTCT
Source organism: Triticum aestivum (assembly GCF_018294505.1). Lineage (NCBI taxonomy): Eukaryota > Viridiplantae > Streptophyta > Magnoliopsida > Poales > Poaceae > Triticum > Triticum aestivum. Next base: position 401,762,957 of record NC_057812.1, on the reverse strand, counting down.
CCATGGTGCCGCCGTAGAGGATGTTGATGCTGCTACCGCCGTCTATTAGGATCCGGGACAAGCGGCAGGACCGCCTCTCTGTTGATAAGGTTGAGTCCAAGACCATGGCGTAAGCACCCGGCGACGGCATCACGGCCGGGTGGTCAACACGGCTCCAGCTGATGGGCCTCTCGGACCAGTGCATGAACTCTGGAACTTCTGAGGCGACAGCGTTCGCCTCCCAGTGTTGCTGACGCCGGATGTGCTTGACGTCGGCCACGCTGGTGAATACGACGTAGGCTCCATGCTCTTCGGGGAACTCATCTTGGACGGCGCCGACTGGACAGACCACTGGCTGCTGGGGAGGCGGAGCCGGCGGGCCGGCAGGCGAAGGAGGCAGGCCCTCGCCCTTGGCGATTTGGGTGAGCCAGTGGCACTTCCGGGTGGTGTGGTTGGACGGCTTCGCGCCACTGTGGAACTTGTAGGGAGCATCAAGGGTTTGCTCGTAGGAGAAGGCGGGCAACCAAGCGGGCTTGCCGCCTTTCTAATGCTTAGGGCCAGGTTGTCCCTCTAGCTGCTGGTCTTCGATTGTTGTTGCCGGCTGGTAGAAGCCGGCTGTGTGGCCTTGCGCTTGTTGTCCTTCGGCTGCTGGCGCCGACTAGAGTCACCAGCCGGCGTCTGAGGAGCCGGGGGAGCACTTTCCCAAATGTGTCCACTCGGAGTTCCGACTTCATGGAGGAGTCGGCCGTGGCATACTTGTCCGCTATGATCAGTAGTTTGTCTAGCGTAGTCGGCTCATCACAGAGGAGCCTGTGCTTGAGCAGGGTGCCCTTTCTGCACCCGGTGGTGAAGTACTCTATGGCCTGCACCTCGTGCACTCCTTCGCAGGAATTGCGCAGCTCAGCCCAGCGTGTAAGGTAGTTGCGGGTACACTCGGTCGGGCCTTGGACACACAGGGAGAGCTGGCGAGGCTTGGGCGACCGCTTGTAGGTGCTGGTGAAGTTGCAGATGAAGACATCGGTGAAGTCTAGCCAACTGTTGACGCTATAAGGCTTGAGGTTGTTCAGCCATGTCCGGGTCGTGCCCTGGAGAATGAGCGGAACGTACTTTACGGCAATGTACTTGTTGTCATTTGCTATGCTGATGGTTATGGAGTAGTCGACCAGCCAGTCCTCCGGCTTCATGGAGCCGTTGTATTTGGGAGCGTCTCGTGGGAAAGAGAACCCTTTGGACAAGGCCTCGTCGCGAATGCGGGGGCCGAAACAAGGTGGGCCGACTACATCTTCTTCTTCCATTGCTAGGGACCAAGCCAGAACCACTCGGTCGATCCGGTGGCGGGCGACGTTCTCTCCAGCTCCTTCATGGGGGCCTAGCCGGCCTCCGAGAGTCGGATACTCAACACGCGGCGGGGAGGCACGCCTCTCCCTACGCGGGGGAGGTGGACGATCGCCCCGCCATTCCACCGCTCATGGGCAGCCGTCTTGGTCGCGCTCAATCATGATGTGTGCGCGGCTGGGGCTAGCAGCCGGCTCTTGATCTCGACGATCGCGGGCGCCGCCTGTTGGGGACCGGGAGGTCGCCCCATGCTCACGGTGGTGGGGGGTGGTTCTCAGTTTGCTCACCAGGTTCCACCACATGACGGTCGACTTCTTGCTACATGATGGCCGTGTCGAGGAGTTGCTGGAGGTGCGCCGTCATGCAGCGATGCTCGTCGCCCTCCAGGTGGTCCAGTTCGTCTGCCGCCGCCTAGGCGGCATGCAAATTCTCCATCAGGGTGGCGTAGACGGGGCTATCGGCCCCCAGCATGCTGGCAACTGCCGCACCACGCTGTCGAATAGTGCCCACCCGGCTAGGCTCGCCAGCAGCCGGCGGGCCACACATAGTGCGGTCGATCTCGCGTTGGTAGGCTTCAGTGAGGCGCCTCCTGGCTGCCAACTTGTTGGCGCTATCGAGGAGCGAGACGCAGAATGTTTCGAGCGTCGCTCCATTAGCGCTTTCCGACATGGGTGCAGACAATCCCCGCATTGCCGCTGCAGCGGGTCGTGGCTAGCCCCGTTGGAGGCTCCGTCCTGGCTAATGACCAGAACCTCCGTGACGGTGCTGGCGCTGGCATCGCTAACCGCATGAGGGAGCGGGTCGTCGATGATCACCACGTTGCTGGGGAAGGCATCGGGGGACACCGCATCGAAGTCGATGAGCATCGGGTCAGTGGAGCCAACGGACTCTAGGTCGGAGGCATGCTCGTTGGCGATGTGAAGATTGCCAAGGAGGTCGACGAGGCAGCTCTCGGAGTTGGCTGCTCCCGCGTCGGGCGTAGGCTCGTCGAAGAGGCGGATCCCGCCGATCAGATCAGCAAGATAGCTTGCGGCGTAAGTGGCTTCCGCGCCGCGCAGCGTGTCGATGCAAATGCCATCAGGCGTGCCGGGCTGGCTGCGCTCGCCAGGAAGGAAGAGGGTTCCCATCCAGAACGTGTCTCCGGACAACGGTGTACCTTGCCCCACGGTGGGCGCCAAATTTCGGGTATATCTAGCGACATATGCCAGGGGGTGGCTTATCATGGAGGCAGACAAGAGTACGTCGCCGGGTGTCGGTGTCAAAACCGGCGGATCTCGGGTAGGGGGTCCCGAACTGTGCGTCTAGGCCAGATGGTAACAGGAGGCAGGGGACACAATGTTTTACCCAGGTTCGGGCCCTCTTGATGGAGGTAAAACCCTACGTCATGCTTGATTGATATTGATGATATGGGTAGTACAAGAGTAGATCTACCACGAGATCAGAGAGGCTAAACCCTAGAAGCTAGCCTATGGTATGATTGTATGTTACGGTTGTTGTCCTACGGACTAAAACCCTTCGGTTTATATAGACACCGGAGAGGGTTAGGGTTACACAAGGTCGGTTACAAAGGAGGAAATATCCATATCCGTATTGCCTAGCTTGCCTTCCACGCCAACTAGAGTCCCATCCGGACACGAGACGAAGTCTTCAATCTTGTATCTTCATAGTCTAACAGCCCAGCTGTCCGGTGACCCCCAATCCAGGACTCCCTCAGTAGCCCCTGAACCAGGCTTCAATGACGATGAGTTCGGCGCGCAGTATTGTCTTCGGCATTGCAAGGCGGGTTCCTTCTCCGAATACATCACAGAAGAATTTGAATACGAGGATAGTGTCCGACCCTGCAAAATAAGTTCCACATTCCACCGTAGGGAGAATAATATTTTTGCAGATCTAATTTGCTAGCTTGTTTTGGCAGCATGACGCTACGTCATGGCCCGGTGATTATTCAAACCGTTTCTTTTAACCAGCCCCGCACATAACGCGATGCAGTTTTTCGACACGTCTTGTCAAAGCAGATATCATGCCCCCTTATTACGGGATTCTCATCAATACGGGCGTGGGTAACCCAACCGCGCCATCAATTGCGGCGCTTGGGGGATAAGCGAGTTTTACCAGGCAAGTGGGGACGCTTAGTTTTGTCCGCCCATATAAAGGGATAAGGATTCACCTTTCTATCCACGCCTTCTTCCTCCCTTACCCATCCGTTTTCGCACACTCGAGCTCTAGCGCCCAAGTCTGCACTTCCCACCTTGACCTTCTCCAATCATATCCGGAGCGGGAGGCAGGTGGATGGTATCCTCTGTCATGGAGGGAGACATCAAGAAACTGAGGAGAGCCAGATACCTGCCCGACGACATCGCGCACCGGCTCCCAGATGAGGGGCATCTCATCCCCACCCCCAGGCCCCATGAGAGGGTAGTATTCCTCACCCATTTCCTCCACAGACTGGGATTCCCTCTCCATCCCTTCGTCCAGGGGCTCATGTTTTATTACGGCCTGGATTTCCATGATCTGGCCCCGAACTTCATCATCAACATCTCGGCATTTATCGTCGTGTGCGAGGCCTTCCTCCGCATCAAGCCCCACTTCGGCTTATGGCTGAAGACCTTCAATGTCAAGCAGAAGGTGGTCGGCGGCCGCTAGGCGGAGTGCGGAGGCGCCATGGTGGGAAAGATGCCCAACGTAACATGGCTCGAGGGCTCCTTTGTGGAAACCATAAAGGGGTGGCAATCGGGGTGGTTCTATATCACCAAGCCGCGCGACCCTGCATGGGCAGCGGCCCTGAGTTCCGATCTGGCATCCCCATGCGGCTCACCTCCTAGAAAGAGAAGGTCCTGTCCTGGGGTAGTTCGAAAGAGCTGACCAGACTCCAAACATGTATTCAAAACATGGTGGACAAGAAGCTCAAGCTTGTCAACATAGTCCAAGTTATGCTCATCCGCCGGATACTCCCATGCCAACAACGGGAGTTCAACTTGTGGGAGTTCAATCCGGCGCAGCACCGAACTCTGAACAGGCTCTTCGACACGACTCATGAAGATGCCTGGAGGGTGCTGTTCAAAAGTGCCGAGGTCCCCCCCCCTATTACGGAGGATCGCGGATTCAGCGCGAAGCGCCAAGCCAGTGCGGTAAGCTGCTTTACCTTTCACAGGATACTTATTTTTTCATATAGATTGACTCTATGTGGGATCTAAACTCCCGTACCTTTGACAGGACTGGCAGAAGATGGCCGGACAGATCGACTGTCCGGCTCCTTTGCCCGAAGGCCCCACAGACCCTCTTCTGGAGAAGATGTTGACTCCGGCCCCTTATACGGTGCCGGAGAAGACCAAGAAGGTCAAGGGAACTCGAAATAGTTCCCGATGCTAGGCGTCGTCGGACTCACCATCTGATGACTCTGCGGCGCACTCTTCCCCCGAAGACGAGGAAGAAGAAGAAGAAGATGCTCCCCCACCGACTGGGGGAGACAGGAAAAGGAAGGCCGCCCCAACTGGGGGGCCGAAGGGCCCAAGAAGGGAAGGACTCTCCTTCCGGACAGCTCCACCGCCACCGACAAAGGCGAAGACGAGTGGTTGCCTAGGGCCAAGCCCCCGGGGAGATCGTAAGTATTCGGATACCAAAGTAACCCATAGGATTCCTTTGTCGCACTGCTTTCCCTAACGCCGAACACAATTATGCAGGCCGCCCCGAGCCAGTATCGATGTATCGTCGGACGGCTCGTTGGGCTTGTCGGACATGGATAGCGATCCAGTCCCGACCGCCAGCTCCCCTCATCCTGCCGACGATGCCAAGGTGTTGTCTCAAGAGGCACCGAATCGAGGGGAGACAGTCCCGGAGGCGCCTCAAGGCGACCTTCCGGACTCTGGGAGCCGAGGGGACGGGGCCCCTGAGAGCTCCGAGTTCGGCCCTCAGCCAAACACCGCACCAGAACCTCCAGCGGTTCCAGGCTCGGGCAGGCGGCCTCCTTCTAAAAGGGGCAAGACGCCTGTGCCGGTGACCTCTATCCATCCAGAGGCGCTAGACAATCTGCTGGAAGCGCTTCGCAGCGCTTCCATCGACGAGGAGCACCGCACTATCATGAGTGCGGTGATCCAGAAGGTGCAGACCGCCAAGAGAGGATTGACTGAAGCCTGTGCCAGCCTTCTAACAGGCTTTGAGGTAAGTGTTTTAAAATGTAGTAGAAATATTACCGCATAGACAGTAGCCCCTGATGCTTTGTTCGGTGTTCACAAAGAAAAGCCGAACAGAGGATCAAATAATATCGCAGGAGTCTAATATAAGTATGTCAATATGCATATGCAGGCTTCGCTGCTGGCGTCCGCCGCACTAACTATGGAGGTCACCGTACTGAAGCAGGACCTCGAGGGGTCCAGGAAAGAGCTCGGCCTTGCCAAGAGGCAGCTCGAGGAGAACAGGGGTAAGTAATACCCCGTTTATAGATATGTATATATAAAAAAGGACGCGATTGCAAAATGACAGGATCATTGTATGTCTGTCGGGGGCCACGACCGAGGTGGCGACCCTGAGGCAAGCGCTAACCAAGGCCGAAGATAAAGCGGCCAAGGAGCGCCCCGAGCGAGAGAAGCATGAGGCTCGGGTGGGCGAGGTGCATCAAGAGCTCCAGGCTCTCATGACGAAGCACGAGGCGTTGGAGCTTGACTCGAACACGCGAGAGTATGAGCTTGCCGCGGCCCTTGAGAGCGCAAAGAGTGCCAAGGCGGAAGCCCAAAAGGCCCTCCAAGAGATCGACGCGATGAAGAAGATAGCGGCGGGTAAGGCTTTCTATATGCAAAGCAAGCATGTAAAAGTAAATTACTGATTACTTACCCGGATCCAGAGCTCTCCAGGAGCATTCGCAGATTTGCCCCGCGGTCTGTGCGATGCCGCACAATTTTACCAAGCCAAGGACGGAAGCTCAATGGAGAAGCTGTTCTGGTCTCAGTATGCTGAGGCCGAACATCCGGTGCCAATGAGCGACCAGCTGAAGCAGATGGTCGAGCTACATAAGGCAGACGATCAGGCCATGAAGAGCTTTATAGTCCGGCTGTGGCCTGGCGACGCCCTTCCGAACAGCTTCTTCGGCCTGGTGAGGCGGCTTGTGGATGCATGCCCATGGCTGGAGGTTGTTAAGCGATCTGTCTACATTGAAGGTGCATGCCGGGCTTTCGCCTGTGTGAAATTGCAGTGGGTCAAGCTAGACGCCATGAAGCTGATCAAGGAGGGGCCGCCAGAGGGCAAGGAGCACCGCCACCCCGAGATGTACTGCGAGGGTGTTCTGCCGGGTGCCCGTCTCATCGCGGACGAGTGTTCAAAAGATGTAATATTTGAATAAACTTGTTTGTGTGATCCTGTATGATAAAAACTTGTTTCATATGCGCTATGCAGCGCTTGTGTGAATTTAAAATATTACCTTCTGTTTGGCCGTTTATCCAATCTGAGAGATGGCTAGTCCTCGGCTTCTGCCCCCATGCCACGAGTGCTAGGGTGTTCGGGATAAACCTGAGCACTCTTGTTCCCATATTTGGGTCCTTCGAGGGAGGTGCTCAGCACAACGAACAAGGCAACCGGACTAATAATGCTTTATCACTCTCACTTAGCCATAGAATTCTATAATTTTAAATTTTGGCGAAGCCTCTGGTATTCGGAAGGCCGAATTCGGGGCGCGATACACGCCTGTAAGCCGGACAGGGCCGGCCCCTCGCCCTAAGCGGCATAAGTCTTTAGGGACTTGAAAAACCTCGCCAAACAGCGACCAGTCTCTCGCCTTATCATGATAGTCAGTTTTAGCTTTCTCTACTGAGGTGCTAAGCCCGGCAGAACCGGGGCACAATCGCAGTAGTTCTCATAGCGCTACCTTAGCCGATAGAGCGGAACGTAAGGTACCAAAACATAGGAGCCGGGCAAACCCAACATTTGACCAAAGACATGATTCGGAGCTGATGCATATAATGCTATAAGTTTGGGGTGCCGCACTTGTGAAAGTGTTCGGACTTTTCACACCATATTGTGGGGTACGTAAGCCCCTGGTGTATTGGCCGTACCATAGTGTACGGTTGCAAGGCATCATGAATGAACACATAGATATATATATAACAAGAATGCAGTAATAGTCATAATTTCATGCACTGTTTATTAAAAAAATTGCGTTAAAGCAGAGTGATACAGATAGTGCGATAAGCAAAGAGTAGGACTATGTCCCTTCCAAGGGCAAGCTGAGGAATGATATTAAATTGAATATTTCACTCGTTACTGTAATCAACCTGGGAATTCCGTGGTATAACGTAGCTATCTGCCTCCTTGGTTGCTGCATCATGTGTTCGGCAATAGTGTTGTCGGACAATGTTTCCAGAGATTAAGGTCCTGAAAGAAAAAATAAGAAGAAAATAACCGAACGGGAAGCCCCTAGTGCGGTTTAGGCCGCATCTTGGGGCGTGCCGCAGTTGTGCCCCCCTCCCCACCTGTGCCCATGGTATTTTTAATGCGTAAATATGTACGCGCGGCATGAGTTTCGCCACTGGGCTGCGATTGGGGTGGCCGCCGTATTGCTACGCGAGCTCAGATCGCGCCAGACGGTCTATTTGCCGATTGCCCCGAGCGCACATGAAGGTGTCCGGGCTGTGAAGGGCCGAACTGGTTGATTGCCTTGAGAGGCTGCTTTGTGTTTCTGCTGCGAGGGTTGCGGTGTGCTCCTCTGTTCGGAGAGAGCACTCTGTGTTTCCATTGACTGTAATAACTCCGCGAGGTCCTGGCATCTTGAGCTTGAGGTATGCATAATGCGGTACCGCATTGAATCTAGCAAATGCGGTCCGCCCGAGCAGCGGGTGATAACCACTGCGGAACGGGACTATATCAAAGATTAACTCTTCGCTTCGGAAGTTATCCGGGGATCCGAAGACCACTTCCAATGTAATTGAGCCTGTGCAATGGGCCTCTACACCTGGAAAGACGCCCTTAAAGGTCGTTTTTGTGGGTTTGATCCTTGAGGGGTCTATACCCATTTTGCGCAGTGTGCCTTGATAAAGCAGGTTTAGGCTGCTGCCGCCGTCCATAAGGACTCGAGTGAGATGCAATTCGTCGATGATTGGGTCTAGGACCAGTGCGGTGAATCCGCCATGACGGATACTAGTGGGGTGGTCCCTGCGATTGAAGGTGATCGGACAGGAGGACCAAGGGTTGAACTTTGGGGCGACCGGCTCCAACGCATATACATCCCTGAGCGCACGCTTCGGCTCCCTCTTGGGGATGTGGGTTGCGTATATCATGTTCACCGTCTGCACTTGCGGGGGAAACCTCTTCTGTCCTCTAGTGTGCGGCTGCCAGGGCTCCTCCTCGTCATCGCTATGCGGCCCCTTGTCTTTGTTTGCGGCAATTAACTTGCCGGCCTGCTTGAACACCCAACAATCCATGTTGGTGTGATTGGCTGGCTTGTCTGGGGTGCCGTGTATTTGACACGAGCGATCGAGTATACGGTCCAAGTTGGACGGACCCGGTGTACTTTGTTTGAATGGCTTTTTCCGCTGACCGGATTTAGAGCCTTTGAATCCGGTGTTGACCGCTGTATCCTCAGTATTTTCGGTGTTAATGCGGCGCTTATGCTTGTTGCGACGTGACCTGCTATTACCGTCCTTGGTATCTGAGGTACCATGGTTCTTTGATATGTTATTACTGCGAGCCAGCCAGCTGTCTTCTCCCGCACAAAAGCGGGTCATGAGCGTCGTGAGAGCTGCCATAGATTTCGGCTTTTCCTGACCAAGGTGCTGGGCTAGCCACTCGTCTCAGATGTTGTGCTTCAAGGCCGCTAAGGCCTCCGCATCCGCACAGTCGACGATTTGATTTTTCTTTGTAAGGAACCGAGTCCAGAATTGCCTGGCCGACTCTTCTGGCTGCTGAATTATGTGGCTCAAATCATTGGCGTCTGGTGGTCGCACATAAGTGCCCTGAAAGTTGTCGAGGAATGCGGCTTCCAGATCTTCCCAACAGCTAATGGAGTCCGCGGGCAAGCTGTTAAGCCAATGCCGTGATGGTCCTTTGAGCTTTAGTGGGAGGTATTTGATGGCGTGTAAGTCATCGCCGCGGGCTATGTGGATGTGGAGGAGGAAGTCCTCGATCCATACTGCGGGATCTGTTGTGCCGTCGTATGATTCAAAATTTACAGGTTTAAAACCTTCTGGGAATTGATGTTCCATTACTTCGTCTGTGAAGCATAAGGGGTGTGCAGCGCCTCTGTATTGGGCTATATCGCGACACAGCTCGAATGGGTCGTGCCCGCTGTGTTCGGCCCAGCCGGATTTGCTTTTACTGTATCCGGCATGATGTTTGTTGTCTCGCAGAGTGGTGCACCCTCATGATCCATAGATCGATCTTGAATGCTTTGCCTTGTCCTCCAATATGTCTCGCAGGTCTGGCATATCTCCCCATGCCTTTTTATTTGAATGGCGTTGGGGTGGAGGCTGAGCTTTTGGCTGGAATGCCTCTCTATCGCGGCCACGAGGTGGCCGATCAGCCGTATCATACGCTTCTTCCTCCAGTCGGGGTAGTAACCTACACCTTGGGTAACTCTTGGAGTGGCGCTCGAGTTTATATTCCTCGGCCGCTAGGAATTCAGTCCATTTGTCAGCTAGCAGATCTTGATCAGCTTGAAGCTAATGCTGCTTTTTCTTCAGGCTATTTGCCGTGGCCATAAGCCGGTGCTTGAAGCACTCTTGTTCAATGGGATCCTCTGGTACGGCAAATTCATCATCGCCGAGGCTTGCCTCGTCTTCGGAGGGGGCATGTGATTGTCGTCTTCCTCCTCTCCGTCTGCCGCTCTCTCAGGAGAGATGGCTCCTCCATCCTCCTGCTCTAAATCTTGTTGGAGGGGTTTGTTGTTGTCTTCGGCACTATCTGGAGTGTTATTATCTACTGTGCCGGTATCACCACTTTTGCTTTGCCAGGAATTAGAGCGGCGTTGGGTTGCTTCTTGGAGGGGTCATCCTCCGCTATCCCGTCGCCATTGCCTTCTTTGGGTGTATCCACCATGTATATGTCATATGACAAGGTGGCTTTCCAGTGCCCTATAGGTGCTGGTTCATGTTTGTCTCCTACATCGTTGTCCATACCGTCGATGTCTTCGGAGTCGAAGTCGAGCATGTCGGTTAAATCATCGACAGTGGCCGTCGAATTTCTTCGTTGTCCGCATCCCAATCCTGTTGGCCATAATCCGGCCAGGGCTCTCCTGACAAAGAGAGAGACCTTAGTGAATTCAGAATGTCGCCGAAGGGCGAGTGCTGAAAGATATCCGCGGCGGAGAATTCCATGATCGCCGCCCAATCGATTCGATTGGCAGGGGCGCGGATGGTTCGGAGTCCGGAAAAGAGTCCGGCGCCTTGGAGTCACGGGCTACGCAGAGGGTTAGGCTGATGTTCAGCTCGATCGCCGTTGAGACTGCAGCCCCTGAGGCGGTGTCTAACCACCCGTCCTCGACTGGCGCAGTTGGCTCCGAGCTAAGGGTCGGAGCTAATGCGGGCGCAGCCTCTGGGGTACTATTCGGCGGCAGAGCTAGGTCATACCAACCGCGACAGTGCGGCGCGCCCCGCTGTGGCTCAAATCCGTCAAAGATCAAGTCTCCGTGGATGTCGGCCGTGTAGTTCAAACTTCCAAATCTGACCTGATGGCCAGGGGCGTAGCTTTCAATCTGCTCCAGATGGCCAAGCGAATTAGCCCACAGTGCAAAGCCGCCGAATACGAAGATCTGTCCGGGGAGAAAAGTCTCACCCTGGACCGCATCGCTATCAATGATAGTAGGAGCCATCAAGCCTAACGACGACGACACAGAGGAACTCTCAATGAAAGCACCAATGTCGGTGTCAAAACCGCGGATCTCGGGTAGGGGGTCCCGAACTGTGCGTCTAGGCCAGATGGTAACAGGAGGCAGGGGACACGATGTTTTACCCAGGTTCGGGCCCTCTTGATGGAGGTAAAACCCTACGTCCTGCTTGATTGATATTGATGATATGGGTAGTATAAAAGTAGATCTACCATGAGATCAGAGAGGCTGAACCCTAGAAGCTAGCCTATGGTATGATTGTATGTTATGGTTGTTGTCCTACGGACTAAAACCCTTCGGTTTATATAGACACCGGAGAGGGTTAGGGTTACACAAGGTCGGTTACAAAGGAGGAAATATCCATATCCGTATTGCCTAGCTTTCCTTCCACGCCAAGTAGAGTCCCATCCGGACACAAGACGAAGTCTTCAATCTTGTATCTTCATAGTCTAACAGTCCGGCCAATGGAGATAGTCCGGCTGTCCTGAGACCCCCCCAATCCAAGACTCCCTCACCGGGCTCTAGAAGCGAGAGTGAGCGTGACCTTGAACACATATGAGGTTTACCCAGGTTCGGGGCTCTTCATGGAGATAACACCCCTAGTCTTGCTCTACGGGGTCTCCGCATGATGACTATCATCGATAGAGTAGCTACTAGTGTGCTCCTTGAGCTGTTTGGCTAGAGGAAGAAGAAGGGCAAGGCTAGCTCCTCTACTTCTCTCTATGTATGTGTGGATGTTAGCTAGGGTTCTGAACCCTTTGCATGGGTGAGCCTGGGGGGTTTATATAGGCCTACCCCCAGGGGTACAATGGTAATCCGGTCGGGTGTAGGACCCAGCCGTCAGTGTCTCTAGGCGCCAGCTTCTCCACCGGCTGTTGGGCCCACCGCTTTGGTGGGTCCTACCGGCTATCGTCAACTCGGCCGACAGGTAGGGCCCGCCGCCTGCAGGCCATGTTGACTGCTTTATACTGTAGCCTTGCTACTGATGATGGAGGCTTAGTCGCGGGGAGCGTGGCTACAGTCCCGTCGCCTGGCGGGCGCTCACTGTAGCCACACCCCGTCTCATCTAGTTAATGGCACACAAACTTTGAGGAGAGGGAGCACTGCCTTTGGGGAGTCGGCCCGCCCTCGATGCCGCCTGCTGGGGATTCGCCGTCTTCTAGCGGCTTGCGGACAGGTAGGGCCGCCGCCTACGGGCCGTACCGACCTCCCATCGTGGGAGCATGGCTCCCTATGTTGTAGGTGATGTGACTGGTTGCATGGCTACAGTGCCCTGCCGGCTGAGGGGCGTCCTTGTAGTACACCCGCACTATGGCCATGCTCCGCCCTAGATTCAGAGGTGGCAGGTTGTACTATAGCCACGCCCCGTCTCGCCGCAGTGAATGGGTGCAAACTTTGAGGGGACGAGGGGCCGCCTGCTAGGGGTCGCCCCCCTCGTGGCCGCCTGTTGGAGGCGCACCATCTTCTGGCAGAGAAAGCATAAGTGCTCCCTGGGTGATTTTGGTAATTAATGTCAACATATCTCTTGTTGGACTAATACTTTCATCTAGCATATTTCAGATAAGTCCAACAGTGGAGTGGCATGGACTAGAGGATGTGGGACCCCTTCAAGATGATGAAGACAAATGATTGGCTTAAGCCCAAAACTCAGGACTCTACATTTTTCATTTTAGTGATCCAAGATCACATTGAGTCCATAAGAAAGCCAATACTATTAAGAGGGGATGAGGTGTTGCTTAATGCCTTGCTTGCTCAAAGTGCTTAGTGATATGCTCCAAAGCCCTCAACCACTTTCTCACACCCACATTTGTCCCAAACCAAAAGTCAAACTCGGCCCCACCGAAACTTTCTATCTGGCGCCACCGAGTTCTCTTAACATAGCCATTGCTAGAAACCCTAATCAATTCGGTCTCACCGAGATGGGCTTGCAAACTCTCTGTTGCCTATTGCATTAATTTCAGGCTCAGCAAAATATGAAATCGGTCCCACCGAGTTTGCTTGGCCAACTCTCTGTTTTGCTTATTACCCAAATCGGCCCCACCGAGTTTGTGTAATCGGTCCAACCAAGATAAGGCTTTACCCTAACCCTAGCACATCGGTCCCACCGAATTAATCATATCGGTCCCACCGAAATGCCTAACGGGCACATTATGAACCAAATCAGTCCGACCGAGTTTGATGATTTGTCCCACCGAGTTTGGTGATTTGTGTGTAACGGTTAGATTTTGTGTGGAGGCTATATATACCCCTCCACCCACTCTTCATTCGTGGAGAAAGCCATCAGGACAGCCCTACACTTCCAACATTCATTTTCTAAGAGAGAACCACCTACACTTGTGTTGAGGCCATGATATTCCATTCCAACCACATGAATCTCGATCTCTAGCCTTCCTCAAGTTGCTTTCCACTCAAATCATCTTTCTACGAAATCAAATCCTATGAGAGAGAGTTGAGTATTGAGGAGACTATCACTTGAAGCACAAGAGCAAGGAGTTCATCATCAACACACCATCTATTACCTTTTGGAGAGTGGTGTCTCCTAGATTGGTTAGGTGTCACTTGGGAGCCTTCGTCAAGATTATGGAGTTGAACCAAGGAGTTTGTATAGGCAAGGAGATCGCCTACTTCGTGAAGATCTACCCTAGTGAGGCAAGTCCTTCGTGGGCGGTGGCCATGGTGGGATAGACAAGGTTGCTTCTTCGTGGACCCTTCGTGGGTGGAGCCCTCCATGGACTCGCGCAACCGTTACCCTTCGTGGGTTGAAGTCTCCATCAACGTGGATGTACGATCCACCTATCAGAACCACGCCAAAAATCTCCGTGTCTGCAATTGCGTTTGCACACTCCAATCCCATTCCTTTACATTCTTGCAACTTGCATGATTTACTTTCCGCTACTCATATACTCTTGTCATTCTTGCTTGATATGTATTGTGAATGTTTAAACTTGTGCCAAAACTCCACTTCAACTTAAAGAAATTAAAAACTTCAACTTTTCTTGCTAAGAGTCTATTCACCCCCCCCCTCTAGGCACCTCTTCTTGATCCTTTCAATTGGTATCAGAGCATTGGTCTCCACTGCTTTGGTTTGAACACCTTTGGTGGAAGATGGATGAGTCTACGTTGGGGAGTCTTGACGTAGAGTGCCTGTACTTGATGGAGAGTACTTTCATGAGTGGAAAAATGAGATGCTTGAGATCTTCAATGAATATCATTTGAACAAGTACATTACTAGCCCTTGTGCACCTCAAGATGATCCTTTGCATCCTACCTGTGATGAGTCTATTCGCATGATCCGTAATCTTAGAACTGTCAATTTAATCAGTAGAGGTTTGCCTAGAAACTTGCTTGCTAGCTTGCCTACTCTTGATTGTGCCTACACCTTATGGAGATTCCTTGAGGAACGATTCCCAAATTATTCCTTGAAAAATCTAGATGAGATTCTTCATAAGTCTATTGCCTTGAGTAAGATGAGTTCCAATGATCCCAAATTTGGTGATTGCTTATTTGAGCTTACTAATCTTACGAGAGCAAAAGGAGATGTTAGAATCATTAGCAATATCATTTCTGAAGTCATTAGAATTCATAGAGATGAACACTGTGAATGTCATACTTATAATGAATCACTCTCTCTAGGAATTGATCCATCACATGATAATGTTGAACATGGATACTATGATGATAGTGACTATGATCTTGATGATGCGATGAGACACTTTGGTCTTATGGCTAATCTTCGTGGCTACACGGCTAGAGGAAAGGAATGGGTTCTTGATAGTGGATGTACTGATCTTATGACCGGAGACAAAGATATGTTTTGTGAGCTTGCTGAAAACAACGGCCCTCAAAAGTATGTCACTTTCGGTGATAACTCAAAGGGTAAGGTGGTTGGCCTTGGTAAGGTGGCCATCTCACATGATAGCTCCATACAAAATGTTATGCTCGTTGAGTCTCTTGGCTACAATTTAATTTTCATATCTAGACTTGCTGACTTTGGTTTCAATGTCCTATTTACTCAAGTAGATTGCCAAGTGTTTCATAGAGATAACCATAAAATGGTCTTTACCTGCACACGTAGAGGTGATCTTTACATTGTTGATTTCACTAAAAAGACTCAACCTAGAACTTGCCTAATTGCTAAATCCTCGAAAGGCTAGTTGTGGCATAGAAGGTTAGGTCCTATGGGCATGCGAAATCTTGATAAGCTTATTAAAGGTGATCATATCCTTGGAGTAAAAGATGTTATATTTGATAAGGATAGACTTTGTAGTGCTTGTCAAGCAGGAAAATGAAGGAAATATGCCCTAGAGGCAATAACAAAGTTATTATTTATTTCCTCATATCATGATAAATGCTTATTATTCATGCTAGAGTTGTATTAACCGGAAACTTAGTACATGTGTGAATACATAGACAAATAGAGTGTCACTAGTATTCCTCTACTTGACTAGCTCGTTAATTAAAGGTGGTTATGTTTCCTAACCATAGACATGAGTTGTCATTTAATTAACGGGATCACATCATTAGGAGAATGATGTGATTGACTTGACCCATTCCGTTAGCTTAGCACTTGATCATTTAGTATGTTGATATTGCTTTCTTCATGACTTATATATGTTCCTATGACTATGAGATTATGCAACTCCCGTTTACCGGAGGAACACTTTGTGTGCTACCAAACGTAACAACATAAATGGGTGATTATAAAGGTGCTCTACAGGTGTCTCCAAAGGTATTTGTAGAGTTGGCATATATCGAGAATAGGATTTGTCATTCTGATTGTCGGAGAGGTATCTCTGGGCCCACTCGGTAATACACATCACTATAAGCCTTGCAAGCATTGCAACTAATGAGTTAGTTGAGGAATGATGTATTACGGAACGAGTAAAGAGACTTGCCGGTAACAAGATTGAACTAGGTATTGAGATACCGACGATCGAATCTTGGGCAAGTAACATACCGATGAAAAAGGGAACAACGTATGTTGTTATGCGGTTTGACCGATAAAGATCTTCGTAGAATATGTGGGAGCCAATATGAGCATCCAGGCTCCGCTATTGGTTATTGACTGAAGACGTGTCTCGGTCATGTCTACATAGTTCTCGAACCCGTAGGGTCCGCAGGCTTAAAGTTCAGTGACAATCGGTATTATGAGTTTTTGTGTTTTGATGTACCAAAGGTAGTTCGGAGTCCCGGATATGATCACAGGCATGACGAGGAGTCTCGAAATGGTCAAGACATAAATATCAATATATTGGACGACTATATTCGGACACCGGAAGTGTTCCGGGTGGTTTCGGAGAAAACCGGAGGGTTGGAGGTTTATCGGAACCCCCCCCCCCCGGAGAAATAATGGGCCTTATGGGCCTTAGTGGAGAGAGAGAGAGGGCTGACCTAGGGCAGGCCGCGCGCCCCTCCCCCTCTGGTCCGAATTGGACTAGGAGAGGGGGGCGCCCCCCTTTCCTTCTCCCTCTCCCCCTTCTTTTCCCCCTCCTAGTAGGAGTAGGAAAGAGGGGAGTCCTACTCCTACTAGGAGGAGGACTCCTCCTCCTGGCGCACCATAGAGAACCGGTCGACCTCCCCCTTGCTCCTTTATATACGGGGGCAGGGGGCACCTCTAGACACACAAGTTGATCTGTTGATCTCTCACAGCCGTGTGCGGTGCCCCCCTCCACCATAATCCACCTCGATCATATCGTAGCGGTGCTTAGGCGAAGCCTTATGTCGGTAGCATCATCATCACCGTCATCACGCCGTCGTGCTGACGAAACTCTCCCATGAAGCTCTGCTAGATCGGAGTTTGTGGGACGTCATCGAGCTGAACGTGTGCTGAACTCGGAGGTGCCGTGCGTTCGGTACTTGGATCGGTCGGATCGTGAAGACGTATGACTACATCAACCGCGTTGTGCTAACACTTCTGCTTTCGGTCTACGAGGGTACGTGGACACACTCTCCCCTCTCGTTGCTATGCATCACCATGATCTTGCATGTGCGTAGGAATTTTTTTAAATTACTACGTTCCCCAACAGTGGTATTAGAGCTAGGTTTATGCGTAGATGTTATATGCACGAGTAGAACACAAGTGAGTTGTGGGCGATACAAGTCATACTGCTTACCAGCATGTCATACTTTGGTTCAGCGGTATTGTTGGATGACGTGGCCCGGACCAACATTACGCGTACGCTTACGCGAGACTGGTTCTACCGACATGCTTTGCACACAGGTGGCTGGCGGGTGTCAGTTTCTCCAACTTTAGTTGAACTGAGTGTGGCTACGCCTGGTCCTTGTGAAGGTTAAAACAGCACTAACATGACGAACTATCGTTGTGGTTTTGATGCGTAGGTAAGAACGGTTCTTGCTCAGCCCGTAGCAGCGACGTAAAACTCGCAACAACAAAGTAGAGGACGTCTAACTTGTTTTTGCAGGGCATGTTGTGATGTGATATGGTCAAGGCATTATGCTATATTTTATTGTATGAGATGATCATGTTTTATAACGGAGTTATCGGCAACTGGTAGGAACCATATGGTTGTCGCTTTATTGTATGCAATGCAATCGCCCTGTAATTGCTTTACTTTATCACTAAGCGGTAGCGATAGTCGTAGAAGCAATAGTTGGCGAGACGACAACAATGCTACAATGGAGATCAAGGTGTCGCGTCGGTGACAATGGTGATCATGACGGTGCTTCAGAGATGGAGATCACAAGCACAAGATGATGATGGCCATATCATATCACTTATATTGATTGCATGTGATGTTTATCCTTTATGCATCTTATTTTGCTTTGATTGACGGTAGCATTATAAGATGATCTCTCACTAAATTTCAAGGTAAAAGTGTTCTCCCTGAGTATGCACTGTTGCCAAAGTTCGTTGTACCGAGACACCACGTGATGATCGGGTGTGATAAGCTCAACATTCATCTACGATGGGTGCAAGCCAGTTTTGCACACGCAGAATACTCGGGTTAAACTTGACGAGCCTAGCATATGCAGATCTGGCCTTGGAACACCAAGATCGAAAGGTCGAGCGTGAATCATATAGTAGATATGATCAACATAGTGATGTTCACCATTGAAAACTACTCCATTTCACGTGATGATCGGCTATGGTTTAGTTGATTTGGATCACGTGATCACTTAGATGATTAGAGGGATGTCTATCTAAGTGGGAGTTCTTAAGTAATATGATTAATTGAACTTAAATTTATCATGAACTTAGTACCTGATAGTATTTTGCTTGTCTATGTTGTTGTAGATAGATGGCCCGTGCTGTTGTTCCATTGAATTTTAATGCGTTCCATGAGAAAGCTAATTTGAAAGATGATGGTAGCAATTACACGGACTAGGTCTGTAACTTAAGGATTATCCTCATTGCTGCACATAAGAATTACGTCCTAGAAGCACCGCTAGGTGCCAAACCTGCGGCAGGAGCAACACCAGATGTTATGAACGTCTGGCAGAGCAAAGCTGATGACTACTCAATAGTTCAGTGTGCCATGCTTTACAGCTTAGAACCGGGACTTCAACGACGTTTTGAACGTCATGGAGCATATGAGATGTTCCAAGAGTTGAAGTTAATATTTCAAGCAAATGCCCGGATTGAGAGATATGAAGTCTCCAATAAGTTCTACAGCTGCAAGATGGAGGAGAATAGTTCTGTCAGTGAGCATATACTCATAATGTGTGGGTATAACAATCACTTGACTCAACTGGGAGTTAATCTTCCGGATGATAGTGTCATTGACAGAATTCTTCAATCACTGCCACCAAGCTACAAGAGCTTCGTGATGAACTATAATATGCAAGGGATGGATAAGACAATTCCCGAGCTCTTCGCAATGCTAAAGGCTGCGGAGGTAGAAATCAAGAAGGAGCATCAAGTGTTGATGGTCAACAAGACAACTAGTTTCCAGAAAAATGGCAAAGGGAAGAATAAGGGGAACTTCAAGAAGAATAGAAAACAAGTTGCTGCTCAAGAGAAGAAACCTAAGTCTGGACCTAAGCCTGAGACTAAGTGCTTCTACTGCAAGCAGACCGGTCACTGGAAACGAAACTGCCCCAAGTATTTGGCGGATAAGAAGGATGGCAAGGTGAAAAAAGGTATATGTGATATACATGTTATTGATGTGTACCTTACTAGAGCTCGCAGTAGCACATGGGTATTTGATACTGGTTCTGTTGCTAATATTTGCAACTCAAACAAGGACTACGGATTAAGCGAAGATTGGCTAAGGACGAGGTGACGATGCGCATGGGAAATGGTTCCAAAGGCGATGTGATCGCCGTCGGCACGCTACCTCTACATCTACCTTCGGGGTTAGTTTTAGACCTAAATAATTGTTATTTGGTGCCAGCGTTGAGCATGAACATTATATCTGGATCTTGTTTAATGCGAGACGGTTATTCATTTAAATATGAGAATAATGGTTGTTCCATTTATATGAATAATATCTTTTATGGTCATGCACCCTTGAATAGTGGTCTATTTGTCTTAAATCTCGATAGTAGTGACACACATATTCATAATGTTCAAGCCAAAAGATGCAGAGTTGATAATGATAGTGCAACTTATATGTGGCACTTCCGTGTGGGTCATATTGGTGTAAAGTGCATGAAGAAACTCCATAATAATGGACTTCTGGAATCACTTGATTATGAATCACTTGGTACTTGTGAACCATGCCTCATGGGCAAGATGACTAAAACACCGTTCTCCGGAACTATGGAGCGAGCAACAGATTTATTGGAAGTCATACATACTGATGTATGTGGTCCGATGCATATTGAGGCTTGCGACGGGTATCGTTATTTTCTCACCTACATAGATGATTTGAGCAGATATGGGTATATCTACTTAATGAAACATAAGTCTGAAACATTTGAAAAGTTCAAAGAATTTCAGAGTGAAGTGGAAAATCATCGTAACAAGAAAATAAAGTTTCTACGATCTAATCATGGAGGAGAACATTTGAGTTACGAGTTTGGTCTACATTTGAAACAATGCGGAATAGATTTGCAACTCACGCCACCCAGAACACCACAGCGTAATGGTGTGTCCGAACATCGTAATCATACTTTACTAGATATGGTGCGATCTATGATGTCTCTTACTAATTTACCACTATCGTTTTGGGGTTATGCTTTAGAGACGGCTGCATTCACGTTAAATAGGGAACCATTGAAATCCGTTGAAACAACATCTTATGAACTGTGGTTTGGCAAGAAACCAAAGTTGTCGTTTCTTAAAGTTTGGGGCTGCGATGCTTATGTGAAAAAGCTTCAACCTGATAAGATCGAACCCAAATCGGAGAAATGTGTATTCATAGGATACCCAAAGAAAATTACTGGGTACACCTTCTATCATAGATCCGAAGGCAAGACATTCATTTCTAAGAATGGATCCTTTCTAGAGAAGGAGTTTCTCTCGAAAGAAGTGAGTGGGAGGAAAGTAGAACTTGATGAGGTAACTGTACCTGCTCCCTTATTGGAAAGTAGTTCATCACAGAAACCGGTTCCTGTGACACCTACACCAATTAGTGAGGAAGCTAATGATGATGATCATGAAACTTCAGATCAAGTTACTACCAAACCTCGTAGGACAACTAGAGTAAGATCCGCACCAAAGTGGTACGGTAATCCTGTTCTGGAGGTCATGTTACTAGACCATGACGAACCTACAAACTATGAGGAAGCAATGATGAGCCCAGATTCCGCAAAATGGCTTGAGGCCATGAAATCTGAGATGGGATCCATGTATGAGAACAAAGTGTGGACTTTGGTTGACTTGCCGGTTGGTCGGCAAGCCATTGAAAATAAATGGATCTTCAAGAAGAAGACAGACGCTGACGGTAATGTTACTGTCTACAAAGCTCGACTTGTTGCGAAAGGTTTTCGACAAGTTCAAGGAGTTGACTACGATGAGACCTTCTCACCCGTAGCGATGGTTAAGTCCGTCCAAATCATGTTAGCAGTTACCGCATTTTATGATTATGAAATTTGGAAAATGGATGTAAAGATTAAATTCCTGAATGGATTTCTGGAAGAAGAGTTGTATATGATGCAACCTGAAGGTTTTATCGATCCAAAGGGTACTAACAAAGTGTGCAAGCTCCAGCGATCCATTTATGGACTGGTGCAAGCCTCTCGGAGTTGGAATAAGCATTTTGATAGTGTGATCAAAGCATATGGTTTTATACAGACTTTTGGAGAAGCCTATATTTACAAGAAAGTGAGTGGGAGCTCTGTAGCATTTCTAATATTATATGTGGATGACGTATTGTTGATTGGAAATGATATAGAATTTTTGGATAGCATAAAAGGATACTTGAATAAGAGTTTTTCAATGAAAGACCTTGGTGAAGCTGCTTACATATTGGGCATCAAGAACTATAGAGATAGATCAAGACGCTTAATTGGACTTTCACAAAGTACATACCTTGACGAAGTTTTGAAGAAGTTCAAAATGGATCAGGCAAAGAAAGGGTTCTTGCATGTGTTACAAGGTGTGAAGTTGAGTAAGACTCAATGCCCGACCACTGCAGAAGATAGAGAGAAAATGAAAGATGTTCCCTATGCTTCAGCCATAGGCTCTATCATGTATGCAATGCTGTGTACCAGACCTGATGTGTGCCTTGCTATTAGTTTAGCAGGGAGGTACCAAAGTAATCCAGGAGTGGATCACTGGACAGCGTCCAAGAACATCCTGAAATACCTGAAAAGGACTAAGGATATGTTTCTCATTTATGGAGGTGACAAAGAGCTCATCGTAAATGGTTACGTTGATGCAAGCTTTAACACTTATCCGAACGATTCTAAATCGCAAACCGGATACGTGTTTATATTGAACAGTGGAGCTGTCAGTTGGAGCAATTCTAAACAAAGCGTCGTGGCAGGATCTACTTGTGAAGCGGAGTACATTGCTGCTTCGGAAGAAGCAAACGAAGGAGTCTGGATGAAGGAGTTCATATCCAATCTAGGTGTCATACCTAGTGCATCGGGTCCAATGAAAATCTTTTGTGACAATACTGGTGCAATTGCCTTGGCAAAGGAATCCAGATTTCACAAGAGAACCAAGCACATCAAGAAACGCTTCAACTCCATCCGGGATCAAGTCCAGGTGGGAGACATAGAGATTTGCAAGATACATATGGATCTGAATGTTGCAGGCCCGTTGACTAAGCCTCTTCCACGAGCAAAACATGATCAGCACCAATGCTCCATGGGTGTTAGAATCATTACTGTGTAATCTAGATTATTGACTCTAGTGAAAGTGGGAGACTGAAGGAAATATGCCCTAGAGGCAATAATAAAGTTATTATTTATTTCCTCGTATCATGATAAATGTTTATTATTCATGCTAGAAACATATTAACCGGAAACTTAGTACATGTGTGAATACATAGACAAACAGAGTGTCACTAGTATGCCTCTACTTGACTAGCTCGTTAATTAAAGATGGTTATGTTTCCTAACCATGGACATGAGTTGTCATTTGATTAATGGGATCACATCATTAGGATAATGATGTGATTGACTTGACCCATTCTGTTAGCTTAGCACTTGATCATTTAGTATGTTGCTATTGCTTTCTTCATGACTTATATATGTTCCTATGACTATGAGATTATGCAACTCCCGTTTACCGGAGGAACAATTTGTGTGATACTAAATGTCACAACATAAATGGGTGATTATAAAGGAGATCTACAGGTGTCTCCGAAGATATTTGTTGAGTTGGTGTATATCGAGATTAGGATTTGTCACTCCGATTGTCGAAGAGGTATCTTTGGGCCCACTTGGTAATACACATCACTATAAGCCTTGCAAGCATTGCAACTAATGAGTTAGTTGAGGAATGATGTATTACGGAACAAGTAAAGAGACTTGCCAGTAACGAGATTGAACTAGGTATTGAGATACCTACGATCGAATCTCGGGCAAGTAACATACCGATGACAAAGGGAACAACGTATGTTGTTATGCGGTTTGACCGATAAAGATCTTCGTAGAATATGTGGGAGCCGGTATGAGGATCCAAGTTCCGCTATTGGTTATTGACCGAAGACGTGTATCGGTCATGTCTACATAGTTCTCGAACCCGTAGGGTCCGCTCGCTTAAAGTTCGGTGACGATCTGTATTATGAGTTTTTGTGTTTTGATGTACCGAAGGTAGTTCGGAGTCCCGAATATGACGGACATGACGAGGAGTCTCGAAATGGTCGAGACATAAATATCGATATATTGGACGACTATATTCGGACACCGGAAGTGTTCCGGGTGGTTTCAAAGAAAACCGGAGTGCCAGAGGGTTACCGAAACCCCCCCGAGAGAAATAATGGGCCTTATGGGCCTTAGTGGTGAGAGAGGGCTGGCCTAGGGCAGGCCGCGCGCCCCTCCCCCTTTGGTCTGAATTGTACTAGGAGAGGGGGGGCAGCGCCCCCCTTTCCTTCTCCCTCTCCCCTTCCTTCCCCCCTCCTAGTAGGAGTAGGAAAGAGGGGAGTCCTACTCCTACTAGGAGGACTCCTCCTCCTGGCGCGCCATAGAGAGCCGGTCGGCCTCCCCCCTTGCTCCTTTATATACGGGGGAAGGGGGAACCTCTAGACACACTAGTTGATCTATTGATCTCTCCCAGCCGTGCGCGGTGCCCCCCTCCACCATAATCCACCTCGATCATATCGTAGCGGTGCTTAGGCGAATCCCTGCGTCGGTAGCATCACCATCACCATCATCATGCCGTCGTGCTGACGAAACTCTCCCGTGAAGCTCTGCTGGATCGGAGTTTGTGGGACGTCATCGAGATGAATGTGTGCTGAACTCGAAGGTGCCGTGCGTTCGGTACTTGGATCGGTCGGATCGTGAAGACGTATGACTACATCAACCGCGTTGTGCTAACGCTTCCGCTTTCGGTCTATAAGGGTATATGGACACACTCTCCCCTCTCGTTGCTATGCATCACCATGATCCTGCATGTGCATAGGAATTTTTTTTAAATTACTACGTTCCCCAATAGAAAACAAGTTGGAGGAAGTCACCCCGTGAAGAACATTATGACCACAAGAAGACCGCTCGAACTACTTCGTATGGATCTTTTTGGTCCCAATGCCTATAAGAGTCTCGGTGGTAACTCATTCGGTCTAGTTATAGTTGATGATTTTTCAAGATTTACATGGGTGTTCTTTCTTGATGATAAATCTCAGGTCCAAAAGATCTTCAAGAACTTCGCTAGGAAGGCCAAAAATCAATTTGAATTGAAGATCAAGAAGGTTTGCAGCGACAATGGAACGGAGTTCAAGAACGCAAATGTGGACACCTTTCTTGACGAAGAAGGGATTTCACACGAGTTTTCGGCTATGTACATGCCTCAACAAAATGGAGTTGTTGAGAGGAAGAACCAAACTCTTATTGAGATGGCAAGAACGATGCTTGATGAGTACAAGACTCCAAAACACTTTTGGGCAAAAGCCGTTGAGATAGCTTGTCATGCAACAAATCGCTTGTATCTTCACAAGCTACTCGGCAAGACGGCTTATGAGCTCCTCACCGAT
This sequence comes from Triticum aestivum, assembly GCF_018294505.1. NCBI lineage: Eukaryota > Viridiplantae > Streptophyta > Magnoliopsida > Poales > Poaceae > Triticum > Triticum aestivum. The sequence continues at coordinate 401,738,294 of NC_057812.1, read as the reverse complement.
AACAAACCCCAAGTTGGATACTTTCGAGTATTTGGCTCAAAGTGTTACATTCTTGATAAGCATCGTCGTCCTAAATTTTCTCCTAAATCTCATGAAGGTTTCCTACTTGGTTATGGCTCAAACTCTCACACTTACCGTGTCTACAACAATTTCACCCAAAAGGTTGAAGAAATGGTAGATGTGAAGTTTGATGAATCTAACGGCTCGCAAGTAGAGCAATTGCCAATTTATGTAGGAGATAAAGATCCTTCGAAAGCAATCCAAGACTTGTCTATTGGCAAGATCCATCCAACGGAGGTGAAGGAGAGTACCTCGTCCGTCCAAGTGGAAGCTTCTACCTCACGACAAGGTGAACCAAGAGTTGATACGGAAGCATCCACGAGTGGGACACATCAAGATGAAGAAAACAAGGAAGTACACCAATATGAACCTCATCAACCTCCTTCTCCATCACGACAAGAGAACGACAACGTCAATAATGATGAAGGCCAAGAAAAAGGACAAGATGATGAAGAATATGTTCCACCCCGACCCAAGCAAAATCTCTCACGAGTTCGAGCAAGAGTCGCTAGAGACCATCCCGTCGAGCAAATCTACAATGATATTAAAACCGGGAGAATCACCCGCTCTAAAACTCGTTTGTCTAATTTTTGTGAACATTATTCATTCATCTCTAGCATTGAACCTATGAAAGTTGAAGAAGCATTGGAAGATCCGGATTGGATAAACGCCATGCATGAAGAGCTACACAACTTTGAGACAAACCAAGTGTGGACATTGGTCGAGAATCCCGACAATAACCACAACATCATTGGTACCAAATGGGTGTTTCACAACAAGCAAGACGAAGATGGTCAAGTCGTCCGCAACAAAGCTTGTCTCATTGCCCAAGGCTACACTCAAGTCAAAGGTATGGACTACGGTGAGACATATGCCCCCATTGCTAGACTTGAGTCCATCTGCATCTTACTTGCCTATGCTAATCACCATGATATCACTTTATACCAAATGGACATTAAGAGTGCTTTTCTAAATGGTGAGATTGAGGAGGAGGTTTATGTTAAACAACCTCCCGGCTTCATCAATCCTAAGAACCCCGATCATGTTTATAAACTTTACAAAGCTCTTTATGGTATTAAACAAGCTCCTAGAGCGTGATATAAATGCTTGACCAAGTTCCTTATTGAAAAAGGTTTTGAGATTGGAAAGATAGATTCTACTCTTTTTACTAAAAGGGTTAATGGTGAATTATTTGTATGCCAAATTTATGTTGATGATATCATATTTGGCTCAACTAACGCTCATTTTAGTGAGAAGTTTGGAAAACTAGTGTCAGAGAAGTTTGAGATGTCTATGATGAGTGAACTCAAGTTCTTTCTTGGTTTGCAAATCAAGCAAACTAAGGAAGGCACCTTTGTCTCTCGAACAAAGTACACGAAGGACTTATTCAAGAAGTTCAACATGCACGAAAGAAAAGGTATGAAAACTCCCATGCCTACTAGTGGACATCTTGATTTAACTAAGGATGGTAAACCAGTTGATCAAAAGGTTTATCGCTCTATGATTGGATCATTGTTATATCTATGTGCCTCTCGTCCTGATATTATGCTAAGTGTGTGCATGTGTGCACGATATCAAGCACCCCCCCAAAGAATGTCATCTTAAGGCTGTGAAAAGGATAGTGAGATACTTAATACATACACCAAATTTTGGCATTTGTTATCCTAAGAGGTCCTCTTTTGATCTTGTTGGCTATTCCGACTTGGACTATGCCGGAGACAAGGTTGATAGAAAGTCCACTTAGGGTACTTGTCAATTTCTTGGTAGATCTCTTGTGTCTTGGTCTTCCAAGAAACAAAACTCGGTATCCTTATCCACCGTAGAAGCGGAATACATTGCGCCGGTTCATGTTGTGCTCAATTACTTTGGATGACCCAAACTCTTAAAGATTATGGGATCAATGTGAAACATGTTCCATTGCTTTGAGACAATGAGAGTGCTATTAAGATTGCTCACAATCCCGTGCAACATTCTCGAACTAAGCATATTGAAGTTCATCACCATTTCATTTGAGATCATGTTGCTAAAGGGGACATTGATCTTAAACATGTTCGTACCGACAAGCAATTGGCGGATATATTCACCAAACCGCTTGATGAGAAAGTCTTTTGCCATTTGAGAGGTGAATTGAACATCATTGATGCTTCGAACTTGGAGTAGGAACTCCATTTGGATACATGCAAGGCATGAGCCTATGACTAATCCTTGAATTTTCTCTTATGATGATGATCATATGTCTTGGATATATTTGCACCCTTGCATGCTATCTAACCTTTGTAGGTACTTGGATGAATCTAAATCTATGAGATTGCAACTCACTCACATCTTGAGCAATCTCTACATCACCAAGTCTCTACTCCATGGTGGTTGAAAACAAGGAAGCATGAAACCTTTCAACATATCCTTTGACAAAGTCTATGTATCAAATTTCATTTGGTATCAAATTTCATGATTGTCATTTTGGATACACAAGTGCTCTTCCTTGCAAAACTAACCCATGTATGTAGATGAAATCAACTCCAAGTGGTGCTCCCAACCATTCTTGCGCTACATCAACTTTGAGCACCCCACGCAAGTTCAACTACATGATCAAGATCAACACCACCACCCAAGGTATGTCACTCCATCTTAGAGAAGCTTTACCTCAAGACATAGGTCAAAGCAACTCAACAATATGTGAATACATCAAATGCTTAAACAGAAAATGGTAACCCCATTTCGAGCTTAAACGATGAGTATGACTTATGATCAAGTGTTCTCACTTGACTCCTCAGTCAATATACTCTAACATAGGTGACTTTGTCACCGCCCAATTCTAGATGAAGTTCTCTAGTGTTTCCTTGAGATTTTGCAGACTTCATCTAGATTTTCTTTTCTTTGTTGTAGTCCTGCATTTCCCTGCATCCAATTAATTGAAAATCTTTCAGTTAATTCCTTGCAAATCTTTGTGAAATCTTATTTTCCTAGTGAGCTGAGGTGACAAGTGCTCTCTCTGTGTTGGACTCGGTCATACTGATCTGTTGCTTTCGGTCACACCGAACCAACTCAGTGCCACCGAAGATGTAACACCCCGGATGTAACTTACCCAATATGTACTCCAACTCTTGCCGTTTCTGGCTTTAAGTTATTTTATTTTCTCGGGTTCGGGTCATTATCTCCGTGTGTTGTTATCGTTGTCATGCATCTTATATCATGTCATCATATGCATTGCATTTGCATACGTGTTCATCTCATGCATTCGAGCATTTTCCCCGTTGTCCGTTTTGCATTCCGGCGCTTCATTCTCCTCCGGTGGTCATTTCTACCTTTCTTTCATGTGTGGGGATTAAACATTTCCGGACTGGACCGAGACTTGCCAAGCGGCCTTGGTTTACTACCGATAGACCGTCTGTCAAGTTTCGTATCATTTGGACTCCGTTTGATACTCCAACGGTTAACCAAGGGACCGAAAAGGCCTCGTGTGTGTTGCAGCCCAACACCCCTCCAATTTGACCCAAAACCCACCAAAACCTTCTCCATCATCTAGAGCGTTCGATCACGATCGCATGGCCGAAAACCGCACCTCATTTGGACTCTCCTAGCTCCCTCTATGCCTATAAATACACCCCCTCCGAAATTCCCATTTCCTCTTCCCCGAAACCCTAGTTCTCTTCCTCGCGCGCCGCCGGACGTGTCCGGATCCGCGCCGGACAAAAATCCCCGCCGCCAATCGCCGACTGACACCTGTCCGCCCCGCACCCCACTTCACCGCGCCGCCCGCTGGCCCAGATCCGGCCCGCGCGGGGCCGATCCGGGCCAGATCCCGCGCCACCGCCCGAGTGCCTCTTCCTCCCCACCGCCTCTTCGCGCCGGAGATGCGCCGCCCGCCGTCGCCGGAAATCGCCTTCGCCGCCGCCTCGGCTTCCATCGGAGTTGCGCCACCGCCTCCGCCGCGTGGCTCCACCACCGTCGCCTGCGCCTCCCCGTGCCGCCATCGGATCCGCGCCTAGCCGCCCGGGCTCGCCGAGCTCCACCGCCGGAGCTCCTCCTCGCCGGCGTTCGAGCTCGCCGGAGCTCCGTTCCGGTCGGATCCGAGGAGGGTGGACGAGATCCACCCATCCCTCCAACCAAACGACGTCCTCCATCCCGGATCCGCGCCGTCCCGCTTCTCTCCATCCCGGATTGACTTTTGCGAGGTTGAAATTCTTCTAAGTCCTGAGATTTCAGATCCATGTGCCCATCTTCATCGCACCGAAAATTCGCGTCCGTAGCTCCGATTCTTGCATATAGCATATCAAAATGTTCGCCTCAGAGAGTACATCATTTCATCTCATTGCATCATTTTCATTTGAGTTCATCTTGATGCCCGAAATGCTGTTAGAAGAGGGCTACTTGAGATAATTGTCAGATCTGCTGCTCCATTTAGCTATTTGTCATTTTTGCCATGATTATTGTGTGCATGATATGCCCATGAGCTCTATTTATGTTTTGTTAAGGGTTTTGCCATCTATTCAGAGGTGCAACCCATGAATTTTTGTGATATGTGTGGTGACTAGAACAAGCTTGCAAAGTGAGGCACTTGGTAATGCTGATTTCAGGGACTTAGCATTTTCACTAAGTCCTTGAGCTGTTTATCTCATATGGCCATATGTTCATGTTGTTTCCTAGTGATCCGGGCCTCTTTTGAGGATGATCAGTAAGGATGTTTTGTTAATCTTGTAGTGCTCTATCCATCCATGTATTTGGTTGCAATTATGGAGCAACCTAGCTTGAGTCAATCGAGCTCTACTTTTGCTACTTTGTGAATCTGGGCAGACTGTCAACTTGTTTGTAATTTTGCCGATGATGTTGTAGTTGATCCGTGCATGCTATGTTATTGTTCTTGCTATGTCTAGCTTGAATTTTGTGTATTCTTGATGGGTGTATGCTTAGTTAGTCATGACTTGCTCTGTGTTGTGTGCATAGAGCTCGTAAACATGCCTACTTGAGTTATGTTTCAGCATGTGTCAGTTTTCACTAAGTCTGAGAACTGATTATGTTTTTGCCATGTTCACATGCTTGCAATTCTATTTTCTAATCCCTTTTGGCTCAAGGTCACTAAGGGACTTTTGTTAAGATCTTTGAGTAGCTCTATGCCATGCTTTACTTTGCCATGTTCAGGTCCTGTAGCATGTAGTTTTGTTGCTCCGAAGAGTGCTATCTGATCTGAAATTCCAGACAAGTGTTAATTTCACTAAGTCTGAAATCTGTTTACCATATGCATTTTTTCCATGTTTGTTTGAACCTGTTAATGGATGAATTGGCCGTAGCTCAGTGCTAGACTTTTGTTAAGCATCATGAACGCATCCCTACCATATATTTTGTTGCCATGTTTGGGTGCTGTAGCATGTTCATCTTGTTGCATTTAGATGGCTACTTGCTGTAAATCGCAGAACGTGGTCATATTTGAATTGCTTGCCATTTCCAAACCGTAACTCCGATTCCGGCGTGCTTTATATCGTTTTCAAGCGATTTCATCTCATCTTTCAAGTGGCACACTTGGATTTCCATGTTGAGGCCAGGTTCATGCATTCCTTGTCAAATCTTGCATATGCATCCCGCATAGCATACCATCCTTGCATCATGTTGTTTGAGATTGCACATGATTGATTGTGTTCCGTTTACTTGTTTGTATTGTTTGGGTAGAGCTGGGACACGAGTTCGCTAACGAGGAGCCCGTTGAGTTTGCTTTCGAGGATCCAGTCTACTCTGACAACTTTACAGGCAAGATGATCATACCCTCGAAATCACTACTATCTTTGCTTTGCTAGATACTCGCTCTTTTGCTATGCCAATGCTACGATTTCATCTCATCTTTCCAGTGGCATACTTGGATTTCCATGTTGAGGCCAGGTTCATGCATTCCTTATCAAATCTTGCATATGCATCCCGCATTGCATCCCGCATAGCATACCATCCTTGCATCATATTGTTTGAGCTTGCACGTGATTGATTGTGTTCCGTTTGCTTGTTTGTCTTGTTTGGATAGAGCCGGGACACGAGTTCGCTAACGAGGAGCCCGTTGAGTTTGCTTTCGAGGATCCAGTCAACTCTGACAATTTTGCAGGCAAGATGATCATACCCTTGAAATCACTACTATCTTTGCTTTGCTAGATGCTCGCTCTTTTGCTATGCCAATGCTACGATGCCTACCACTTGCTTTCAAGCCTCCCAAATTGCCATGTCAAACCTCTAACCCACCATGTCCTAGCAAACCATTGATTGGCTATGTTACCGCTTTGCTCAGCCCCTCTTATAGCGTTGCTAGTTGCTGGTGAAGATTGGAGACCATTCCTTGTTGGAACATTATTTACTTGTTGGGATATCATTATATTGCCATGTTATCTTAATGCATCTATATACTTGATAAAGGGTGGAAGGCTCGGCCTCTCGCCTAGTGTTTTGTTCCACTCTTGCCGCCCTAGTTTCCGTCATATCGGTGTTATGTTCCCGGATTTTGCGTTCCTTACGCGGTTGGGTTATAATGGGAACCCCTTGATAGTTCGCCTTGATTAAAGCTTTTCTAGCAATGCCCAACCTTGGTTTTACCATTTGCCACCTAGCCTCTTTTCCCCTTGGGTTTCCGGAGCCCGAGGGTCATCTTATTTAAACCCCCCCCCCCCCCGAGCCAGTGCTCCTCTGAGTGTTGGTCCAACCGAGTAGACTGCGGGGCCACCTCGGGGCAACTTCAGGGTTGGTTTTACTCGTAGGATGTCTCATCTGAGTGTGCCCTGAGAACGAGATATGTGCAGCTCCTATCGGGATTTGTCGGCACATTCGGGCGGTGTTGCTGGTCTTGTTTTAACCTGTCGAAGTGTCTTGAAGAACCGAGATACCGAGTCTGATCAGAACATCTCGGGAGGAGGTCTATTCCTTCGTTGACCGTGAGAGCTTGTCATGGGCCAAGTTGGGACTCCCCTGCAGGGATTTGAACTTTCGAAAGCCGTGCCCGCGGTTATGGGCAGATGGGAATTTGTTGATGTCCGATTGTAGATAACTTGAACCTTAACTTAATTAAAATGAATCAACAGTGTGAGTTACCGTGATGGCCTCTTCTCGGTGGAGTCTGGGAAGTGGACACGGTGTTGGAGTAATGCTTGCCGCAGGTTTGCCCTTCAGTTATTCGACCGCGCTTGGCCTTCTCTTCTCGCTCTCTTTTGCGAACAGGTTAACCACCATATATGCTAGTCACTTGCTGCAGCTCCACATATATTTACCTTGCCTTACCTATAAGCTTAAATAGTCTTGATCACGAGGGTGCGAGATTGCTGAGTCCCTGTGGCTCACAGATTGCTATTACACCAGATGCAGGGCCTGATGATTCCGCTCCAGGTGACGCGCTTGAGCTCAAGTGGGAGTTCGACAAGGACTCTCAACGATACTATGTTTCCTTTCCTGATGATCAGTAGTGGTGCCCAGTTGGGGGTGATCGGGACCGTGTCGCATGTTGGGTTATCTTTTATTTTGGCGTCGTAGTCGGGCCATGAGTGTTTGAATGATGTAATGTTATTATGTACTTGATTGACGTGGCGAGTGTAAGCCAACTATGTTATCTCCCTTTTTATTATCTATATTACATGGGATGTTGTGAAGATTGACTAACTTGCGACATATGCCTTCAATGCGATTATGCCTCTAAGTCGTGCCTCGACACGTGGGAGATATAGTCGCATCAAGGGTGTTACAAGTTGGTAATCAGAACCTTCCCCGACCTTAGGAGCCCCATTGCTTGATCGTTATTAGCGGCCGAGTTGTGTCTAGAAAAATGTTTTGAGTCATCTAGGAATTATATATCGGAGAGTTTAGGAATTTTTTTTTTACTTCCCAGTCTCCTCATCGCTCTGGTATGGCATCCTGACGTAGAGTTTTGACTCTTCTCTTCTCAAATTTCACTAAAAAATTTAGGATCACGCGGGTATCTTGGAATCGTTCCGATGGTTTTATGACGAGAACATTGTCTTGGTGCCTCCTGTCAGGGGTTTTGTGGAAGTGTCCCGGGGAGTTGAGCTCTGAGGTGTCGTCGTCATAATTTTATCGTTGCAATTCTAGAATACCTGAGTTTAGTACGCCGACATCGAAAATATCTTTTATGCAGTTCGTTGGTGAGATAACCTCGACACCACCCAGTACTGGGGTGGGAGTTCGGGAGTATCGCCATAACTTGTATACTGGATGCTTTTTGAAGGTTGAGGTAGATGGTTTTTGAAGTTTTTCTCGGTTATGTGTTGAAGGATGGATACAGCTGGATGTAGGATTTGCTAGATTTGGGTGAGATATTATGCTTCCCATGTATCCCCAACACCTGATTGCATAACCGGAAAGGTTTGGGAGTTTCATAGGTGGGAATTCTTGTAGCTCTAGTTCTTCTTCCACGGATATTTGGTTTGAGATTGGGATTTCCTACCGATTATTCATTCTTGATCCGTACCTTGAATGCATTCGTTCATTTTGTTAGGATGGGAAGACTATATGTTGCATATTTCATTCCATTGGAATCAGCTTCATTTTATCTGTCTATGTGCTAATGGTGGTCAACCTCTTCAGGATGGCTCCCGCTAAGAGCACCAATCAGAATCAGAATCAAGATCCGCCACCACCTCCACCTCCTCTGGAGGCATGGCAAGCTGTGATGGCCGCAACCAATGCAAACACACAGTTGATCATGCAAATTCTTCAAGAGCGCAATCAAGGCAACCAAGGGAACCAAGGCAACAATCAGAATCACTTTGCTACACTCAACCAGTTCCTTGCTAACGGGCCAAAGACTTTCAGCAATTGTGTTGAGGCAACCGATGCTGACGATTGGCTCGTGGATCTGTGCAAGCATTTCGAGTGCAGTAACGTCAGGCCCGAGGACTTCGTCAAGTTCGCTTCCTTCCAACTCAAAGATCAAGCTGCAGAATGGTTCCAGCAGTACAAGGATTCCAGAGGTGGACGTGTTATTACCTGGTATGAATTCCGTCAAGATTTCAGAGCTCACCATATCCCTCGGAGCGTGGTTGAAAGCAAGCGTGAGGAATTCCGCAACCTGAAGCAAGGCTCTTTGTCTGTCTATGACTACAACAAGTTGTTTTAGAAGCTCGGCCGCTTTGCCAAGCAGGACGTCCCTGATGAGAAGAGCATGATATACCAGTTCAGGGGTGGTCTTAGAGAAGAAATTCAGCTAGCTCTTGTTCTCTTTGAGCCCTTGAGGTACGATGAGTTCTACAACATGGCATGGAAGCAAGAGGCTGCTCAATTGAGGTGTGATGCTTCCAAGAAGCGAGTCAGAGAGGCTACTCCTTCTTCCTCTACTCAAGTGGCCAAGCAGCAGAAGTATTGGCTTCCTCCTCCTCCGTTCCGTCAGCCGTATCAGCAGAAGAGCAAAGGTGGCAGTGGATCTTCCCACCCACCCAACCCTGGCTTTCAGAACAAGACTTCATCTCAAGATCCAAGATCGAGTGCTCCGTATCACCGTCCGCTTTCAGAGGTCACGTGCAACAAGTGCCAACAGAAGGGTCACTATGCCAACAAGTGTCTCAATCAGAGGCGTCTTCCTCCTCCTCCTCCTGTGAGATCGGCAAGTACAGCTGTGGTCAAGCATAACCCCAAGCACGCCAAGGTCAATTTGATGAATGCAGCTCAGGCAGAGGACTCGTCAGATGTCATCATGGGTAACCTTCCTGTTAACGATATTCCCGCAAGAGTTCTTTTTGACACTGGTGCATCGCATTCTTTCTTGTCATGCCCTTTTGCATCGAAGCACAATGTTGATACTGAGATCATGCCCAAAGTCATGCAAGTTGTTTCTCCCAGCAAGCTTTTGACTTCTAGTTTGGTTGCTCCCGATATCTCTATCATGTTGGGCGACTACAAGTTTCTTTCTTCTCCGGTGGTTCTTGGTAACTCGGATATTGATCTTATTCTCGGGATGGATTGGCTTTCTAAGAACAAGGCGCATCTTGATTGTGCAGCCAGGCAGATTCAATTGACTCATTCGTCTGAGGATGTAATTGTCTTTGTCGCTTGGGATAATACTATCCGTCTGTTTTCTCTCAATGAGAAGGGTGAACTGGATGCTATCTCGCAAATTCCAGTCGTTTGCGAATATCAAGACATCTTTCCAGAAGAGCTTCCAGGAATGCCTCCGCACCGGCCAGTTGAATTCGTCATTGATCTTGAGCCTGGCACGGAACCTGTGTGCAAGCGTCCTTACAAGCTCGGACCTGAAGAGTTGAAGGAGCTGAAGAAGCAACTCGATATTCAAGAGAGTGTGGGTCTCATCCGACCTAGTTCTTCTCCGTGGGGTTGTGGTATTCTTTTTGTGAAGAAGAAGGATGGAACGGACCGACTTTGTGTTGACTACCGTCCATTGAACAAGAAGACCATCAAGAAAAAATACCCACTTCCCAACATCAATGAGCTGTTCGAACAACTCAAAGGTGCCCAAGTATTCTCAAAGCTTGATCTCCGTATGGGTTATCATCAGATTCGAATCCGTGAGCAAGATATTCCCAAGACGGCTTTCAGGACAAGCTATGGTTCATATGAATACATTGTCATGTCTTTTGGCCTCGTCAACGCTCCTCCGACTTTCTCTCGCATGATGAACTTCATCTTCAACGCCTACACCAATGACTTCATTTTGGTCTATCTCGACGACATTTTGGTTTTCTCAAAGAACAAGGAAGATCATGCCAAGCACTTGCGTTTGGTGCTTCATAAGCTGAGGGAACACCAGTTCTACGCCAAGTTCTCCAAGTGTGAATTTTGGCTCGATGAGGTTCTTTATCTTGGTCATATCATCTCTGCCAAGGGCATTGCCGTGAACCCCGAGAAGGTGTCTGCAATTGTGAATTGGGAACCTCCTCAGAACGTGAAGCAACTCCGTAGCTTCCTCGGTCTCACAAGCTACTGTCGAAGATTCGTTGAAAACTTTTCTAAGATCACGAAGCCTCTCTCTAATCTTGTCCAGAAGCACGTCAAGTATGTTTGGTCTCCGGAGTGTGACATTGCTTTCAACACTTTGAAAGAGAAATTGATCACTGCTCCAATTCTCACTCCACCTGATGAATGCAAGCCGTACGAGGTCTTTTGTGATGCCTCTCTCCAAGGTCTTGGTGCAGTGTTGATGCAAGAGAAGAAAGTTGTTGCTTATACCTGTCGCCAATTGAAGCCCAATGAGAAGAACTACCCCACTCATGATCTCGAGTTGGCGGCAGTTATGCATGCTCTTTTGACTTGGAGACATCTCTTATTGGGAAGAAAAGTGGACATTTTCACTGATCACAACAGTCTCAAGTACATCTTCACTCAGCCTAATCTCAACCTCAGGCAAACTCGATGGGTCGAAATGATTCAAGAGTATAATCCGAGTATCGACTATACTCCTGGCAAGGCCAATGTGATTGCTGACGCATTGAGCAGAAAAGCTTATTGCAACAGTCTTATTCTCAAGCCTTATCAACCCAAGCTTTGTGAAGCTTTCCGCAAACTTAATCTGCAAGTTGTTCCTCAAGGTTTCCTCGCCAACCTTCAAGTCTCTCCTACCTTGGAAGACCAGATTCGCCAAGCTCAGCTTCTTGATACTATGGTGAAGAAGGTGAAGATTGGGATTGCCAAGAGTCAACCCAAGTACAAGTGTTACCGCCTTGATGACAAGGATACTCTCTTCTTCGAGGATCGTATTGTTGTACCCAAAGGTGAACTTCGTAAAGTGATCATGAACGAGGCTCACAATTCTCTCCTCTCCATCCACCCTGGGAGCACGAAGATGTATCAGGACCTCAAGAGGGCTTATTGGTGGACTCGAATGAAGCGAGAGATTGCTCAATTCGTGAATGAATATGATGTCTGCAGAAGAGTGAAGGCAGAACACCAAAGGCCAGCTGGTCTCCTCCAACCTCTTGCCATTCCAGAATGAAAGCTTGACCACATTGAAATGGACTTCGTGACTGGGTTTCCAAAGTCCAAGGGTGGCAATGATGCTATATTTGTTGTCATCGACAAACTCACCAAAGTGGCTCATTTTCTGCCTATCAAAGAGTCAATCACTGCAACTCAATTGGCGGAACTCTATACCTCTCGAATTGTCTCTCTGCACGGTATTCCACAAGTGATCTCTTCAGACCATGGCAGCATCTTTACCTCCAAGTTTTGGGATTCTTTTCAGAAGGCCATGGGCACCAACATCCGCTTCAGCACAGCTTTCCATCCTCAAACTAGCGGTCAAGTCGAGCGTGTCAACCAGATTGTTGAAGATATGCTCAGGGCTTGTGTCATCTCCTTCGGCATGAAGTGGGAGGATTGTCTTCCTTATGCTGAATTCTCCTACAACAACAGTTTTCAAGCAAGTTCGGGCAAGGCCCCATTTGAAATTTTGTATGGCAGGAAGTGTCGTACCCCTCTCAACTAGTCTGAAACCGGCGAACGTCAGCTTTTGGGAAATGACTTAATCACAGAGGCAGAGGAGATGTGCAAAGTCATTTGAGATAACCTCAAAGCAGCCCAATCCCGCCAGAAGAGCTACTATGACAGTAAGCACCGTGATTTGGCTTTCGAGACCGGAGATCATGTTTACCTCCGCGTCTCTCCTATGAAAGGTACTCGTCGCTTCGGTATCAAAGGGAAGCTTGCCCCCAGATACGTGGGACCTTTCAAGATTGTCAGCAAGAGAGGCGACCTCGCCTATCAACTCAAGCTTCCTTCAAACTTTGCAAATGTTCATGATGTGTTCCATGTCTCTCAGCTTTGAAAGTGCTTCAAGACTCCTGACCGCACCGTCAACTTCGAGGACATTGAGCTCCAAGAAGATCTCTCTTAACGTGAGCACCCAGTTGCTATTCTTGAAGAGACTGAATGCAAGACTCACAACAAGTCAATCAAATTCCTCAAAGTCAAGTGGTCACACCATTCCGACTGTGAAGCTACCTGGGAACACGAGGATCACCTCCGTTCTGAGTACCCGGCGTTCTTTCAGTCCTAGATCTCGGGACGAGATCCTTTCATAGTGGTGGAGTGTTGTAACACCCCGGATGTAACTTACCCAATATGTACTCCAACTCTTGTCATTTCCGGCTTTAAGTTATTTTATTTTCTCGGGTTCGGGTCTTTGTCTCCGTGTGTTGTTATCATTGTCATGCATCTCATATCATGTCATCATGTGCATTGCATTTGCATACGTGTTCATCTCATGCATTCGAGCATTTTCCCCGTTGTCCGTTTTGCATTCTGGCGCTTCGTTCTCCTTCGGTGGTCATTTCTACCTTTCTTTCGTGTGTGGGGATTAAACATTTCCGGACTGGACCGAGACTTGCCAAGCGGCCTTGGTTTACTACCGATAGACCGCCTGTCAAGTTTCGTAACATTTGGACTCCGTTTGATACTCCAACGGTTAACCGAGGGACCGAAAAGGCCTCGTGTGTGTTGCAGCACAACACCCCTCCAATTTGACCCAAAACCCACCAAAACCTTCTCCATCATCTAGAGCGTTCGATCACGATCGCTTGGCCGAAAACCGCACCTCATTTGGACTCTCCTAGCTCCCTCTATGCCTATAAATACACCCCCTCCGAAATTCCCGTTTCCTCTTCCCCGAAACTCTAATTCTCTTCCTCGCGCGCCGCCAGACAAAAATCCCTGCCGCCAATTGCCGCCTAACACCTGTCCGCCCTGCACCCCACTTCACCGCGCCGCCAGCCGGCCCAGATCCGGCCCGCGCGGGGCCGATCCGGGCCAGATCCCGCGCCACCGCCCGAGTGCCTCTTCCTCCTCGCCGCCTCTTCGCGCCGGAGTTGCGCCGCCCGCCGTCGCCAGAAGTCGCCTTCACCGCCGCCTCGGCTTCCGTCGGAGTTGTGCCGCCGCCTCCGCCGCGTGGCTCCGCCGCCGTCGGCCTGCGCCTCCCCGCGCCGCCATCGGATCCGCGCCTCGCCGCCCGGGCTCACCGAGCTCCGCCGCCGGAGCTCCTCCTCGCCGGCGTTCGAGCTCGCCGGAGCTCCGTTCTGGTCGGATCCGAGGAGGGTGGACGAGATTCACCCATCCCTCCAACCAAACGACGTCCTCCGTCCCGGATCCGCGCCGTCCCGCTTCTCTCCGTCCCGGATTGACTTTTGCGAGGTTGAAATTCTTCTAAGTCCTGAGATTTCAGATCCATGTGCCCATCTTCATCGCGTCGTAACTTTGCATCCATAGCTCCGATTCTTGCATATAGCATATCAAAATGTTCGTCTCAGAGAGTACATCATTTCATCTCATTGCATCATTTTCATTTGAGTTCATCGTGATGCCCGAAATGCTGTTAGAAGAGGGCTACTTGAGATAATTGTCAGATCTGCTACTCCATTTAGCTATTTGTCATTTTTGCCATGATTATTGTGTGCATGATATGCCCATGAGCTCTACATATGTTTTATTAAGGGTTTTTCCATCTATCCAGAGGTGCAACCCATGATTTTTTGTGATATGTGTGGTGACTAGCACAAGCTTGCAAAGTGAGGCACTTGGTAATGCTGATTTCAGGGACTTAGCATTTCCACTAAGTCCTTGAGCTGTTTATCTCATATGGCCATATGTTCATGTTGTTTCCTAGTGATCCGTGCCTCTTTTGAGGATGATCAGTAAGGATGTTTTGTTAATCTTGTAGTGCTCTATCCATCCATGTCTTTGTTTGCAATTATGGAGCACCCTAGCTTGAGTCAATCGAGCTCTATTTTTGCTACTTCGTGAATCTTGGCAGATTGTCTACTTGTTAGCGATTTTGCCGAGAATGTTGTAGTTGATCTGTGCATGCTATGTTATTGTTCTTGCCATGTCTAGCTTGAATTTTGTGTATTCTTGATGGGTGTATGCTTAGCTTGTCATGAATTGCTCCGTAGTGAGTGCATAGAGCTCGTAAACATGCCTACTTGATATCTGTTTCAGCATGCTCCAGTTTTCACTAAGTCTGAGAACTGATTATGTTTTTGCCATGTTCACATGCTTGCAATTGTATTTTCTGATCCCTTTTGGCTCAAGGTCACTAAGGTACTTTTGTTAAGCTCTTTAAGTAGCTCTATGACATGCTTTACTTTGCCAAGTTCAGGTCCTGTAGCATGTAGTTTTGTTGCTCCGAAGAGTGCTATCTGATCTGAAATTCCAGACAAGTGTTAATTTCACTAAGTCTGAAATATGTTTACCATATGCATTTTTGCCATGTTTGTTTGAATCTGTTAATGGATGAATTGGCCGTAGCTCAGTGCTAGACTTTTGTTACGAATCATGAATGCATCCCTATCATGTATTTTGTTGCCATGTTTGGGTGTTGTAGCATGTTCATCTTGTTGCATTTAGATGGCTACTTGTTGTAAATCGCAGAACGTGGTCATATTTGAATTGCTTGCCATTTCCAAACCGTAACTCCGATTCCGGCGTGCTTTATATCGTTTTCAAGCGATTTCATCTCATCTTTCCAATGGCATACTTGGATTTCCATGTTGAGGCCAGGTTCATGCATTCCTTGTCAAATCTTGCATATGCATCCCGCATTGCATCCCGCATAGCATACCATCCTTGCATCATATTGTTTGAGCTTGCACGTGATTGATTGTGTTCCGTTTGCTTGTTTTTCTTGTTTGGATAGAGCCGGGACACGAGTTCGCTAACGAGGAGCCCGTTGAGTTTGCTTTCGAGGATCCAGTCAACTCTGACAACTTTGCAGGCAAGATGATCATACCCTTGAAATCACTACTATCTTTGCTTTGCTAGATGCTCGCTCTTTTGCTATGCCAATGCTACGATGCCTACCACTTGCTTTCAAGCCTCCCAAATTGCCATGTCAAACTCTAACCCACCATGTCCTAGCAAACCGTTGATTGGCTATGTTATCGCTTTGCTCAGCCCCTCTTATAGCGTTGCTACTTGCAGGTGAAGATTGGAGACCGTTCCTTGTTGGAACATTATTTACTTGTTGGGATATCATTATATTGCCATGTTATCTTAATGCATCTATATACTTGGTAAAGGTTGGAAGGCTCGGCCTCTCGCCTAGTGTTTTTTTCCACTCTTGCCGCCCTAGTTTCCGTCATATCGGTGTTATTTTCCCGGATTTTGCGTTCCTTATGCGGTTGGGTTATAATGGGAACCCCTTGATAGTTCGCCTTGATTAAAGCTTTTCCAACAATGCCCAACCTTGGTTTTACCATTTGCCACCTAGCCTCTTTTCCCCTTGGGTTTCCGGAGCCCGAGGGTCATCTTATTTAAACCCCCCGGGCCAGTGCTCCTCTGAGTGTTGGTCCGACCGAGTAGACTGCGGGGCCACCTCGGGGCAACTTGAGGGTTGGTTTTACTCGTAGGATGTCTCATCTGAGTGTGCCATGAGAACGAGATATGTGCAGCTCCTATCGGGATTTGTCGGCACATTCGGGCGGTGTTGCTGGTCTTGTTTTAACCTGTCGAAGTGTCTTGAAGAACCGAGATACCGAGTCTGATCGGAACGTCTTGGGAGGAGGTCTATTCCTTCGTTGACCGTGAGAGCTTGTCATGGGCCAAGTTGGCACTCCCCTGCAGGGATTTGAACTTTCGAAAGCCGTGCCCGCAGTTATGGGCAGATGGGAATTTGTTAATGTCCAGTTGTAGATAACTTGAACCTTAACTTAATTAAAATGAATCAACAGTGTGAGTTACCATGATGGCCTCTTCTCGGCAGAGTCCGGGAAGTGGACACGGTGTTGGAGTAATGCTTGCCGCAGGTTTGCCCTTTAGTTATTCGACCGCTCTTGGCCTTCTCTTCTCGCTCTCTTTTGCGAATAGGTTAGCCACCATATATGCTAGTCGCTTGCTGCAGCTCCACATATATTTACCTTGCCTTACCTATAAGCTTAAATAGTCTTGATCGCGAGGGTGCGAGATTGCTGAGTCCCTGTGGCTCACAGATTCCTATTACACCAGATGCAGGGCCTGATGATTCCGCTCCAGGTGACGCGCTTGAGCTCAAGTGGGAGTTCGACGAGGACTCTCAACGATACTATGTTTCCTTTCCTGATGATCAGTAGTGGTGCCCAGTTGGGGGTGATCGGGACCGTGTCGCATGTTGGGTTATCTTTTATTTTGGTGTCGTAGTCGGGCCATGAGTGTTTGAATGATGTAATGTTATTATGTACTTGATTGACGTGGCGAGTGTAAGCCAACTATGTTATCTCCCCTTTTATTATCTATATTACATGGGATGTTGTGAAGATTGCCTAACTTGCGACATATGCCTTCAATGTGATTATGCCTCTAAGTCGTGCCTCAACACGTGGGAGATATAGTCGCATCGAGGGTGTTACGGAAGACTACAACTCGGTATCACCGATTTCACTACAGAGAAGACAATTTGCCATTTGTTCCTATAGTTTTATTCCAGCTCCACTCGATGATTCTTGTCCTCTACCAGCATCGCAATCTATATGTTGCTTTGCTCTGTGACTCAAGGACCAAACCTATTTGACTCACAGAAGATCCCTTCACAGAAATTGATGTCAAAGGGGGAGAGAGATCACATTAAAGCTTATTCTCTTTAAAGGGGGCGGAGAAAAAGAAATAGGGGGAGAGAGAGGCAATCACATCAAAGGCCCCAGATGCTTGGTATTCAAGAGGAGAGAAGTCACATGTCTTTAAGAGGGGAAAGACATGTCTATGTTATAGTTGTGATCTGTTTTGCTCTGATTTTTGTTTCCCTATGTTCTCCCAATATCCAATACAAGATTCAGGAGGAGAAAGACTGCTAGGGAAGGAAATCTATGAATTCATTGCATGTCTTTACTTTTTGGGGACATGTCTATATCAACTAGAGTACTCAGTACTCACTCACTACATGTCATCCTAGTCTTGGTACTCTTGTGGCCTCTTTTGTTTGCTCTGGCTTGTAGTCGTATCTGTGTTGTATAACCTTGTTTGCTCAGGTTCATTTCCTCCTAAGCCAACTCAAGACCACAAGGTAAGTATATGCATCACACTCATGTGCATGAGGACTTCTTGCTGATGTACATATTGTTTGCAAGAAAGACTCATGAGCATGTGGTACATTTCCTATATTTACATCTTTTGATCTGATGCATATAGCCAAGATACATGTAACACATTGCTTACTCTGTCATGCTATGCATTCACATGTTCTTATATTCCATATTTACATGATTGCATACATATAGGGGGAGCCTATGCATGTTACATGTCTTTCCAAAGCTTTACTTGTTATTTTCTATATCTTTATCTAAAGCTTTGATGTATGTTGTCGTCAATTACCAAAAAGGGGGAGATTGAAAGCACAAGTGCTCCCTGGGTGATTTTGGTAATTAATGTCAACATATCTCTTGTTGGATGATACGTCTCCAACGTATCTATAATTTTTGATTGCTCCATGCTATATTATCTACTGTTTTGGACAATATTGGGCTTTATTGCCCACTTTTATATTCTTTTTGGGACTAACCTATTAACCGGAGGCCCAGCCCAGAATTGCTGTTTTTTCCTATTTCAGTGTTTCGAAGAAAAGGAATATCAAACGGAGTCGAAACGGAATGAAACCAACTGGAGAAGTTACTTTTGGAAGGAAAGCTACCGGAAAAACTTGGAGTGCACGTCAGGAAAGGAACGAGGGAGCCACGAGGCAGGGGGGAGCCCACCCCACTAGGGCGCGCCCTCCACCCTCATGGGCCCCTCGTGGCTCCCCTCACATACTTCTTCCGCCTATATATCTTCATATACCCTAAAACAATCATGGGGCAGAATAGATCGGGAGTTCCGCCGCCAGAAGCCCCCGTAGCCACCGAAAGCCAATCTAGACCCGTTCTGGCATCCTGCCAGAGGGGGAATCCTTCTCCGGTGGCCATCTTCTTCATCCCGGTGCTCTCCATGACGAGGAGGGAGTAGTTCTCCCTTGGGGCTGAGGGTATGTACCAGTAGCTATGTGTTTGATCTCTCTCTCTCTCTCGTGTTCTTGAGGTGGTACGATCTTGATGTATCGCGAGCTTTGCTATTATAGTTGGATCTTATGATGTTTTCTCCCCCCTCTACTCTCTTGTAATGGATTGAGTTTCCCCTTTGAAGTTATCTTATCGGATTGAGTCTTTAAAGATTTGAGAACACTTGATGTATGTCTTGCCGTGCGTATCTGTGGTGACAATGGGATACCACGTGAATCACTTGATGTATGTTTCGGTGATCAACTTGCGGGTTCCTCCCATGAACCTATGCATAGGGGTTGGCACACGTTTTCATCGTGATTCTCCAGTAGAAACTTTGGGGCACTCTTTGAGGTTCTATGTGTTGGTTGAATAGATGAATCTGAGATTGTGTGATGCATATCGTATAATCATACCCATGGATACTTGAGGTGACATTGGAGTATCTAGGTGACATTAGGGTTTTTGTTGATTTGTGTCTTAAGGTGTTATTCTAGTACAAACTCTAGGGCTATTTGTGACACTTATAGGAATATCCCAACGGATTGATTGGAAAGAATAACTTTGAGCTGGTTTCGTACCCTACCATAATCTCTTCGTTTATTCTCCGCTATTAGTGGCTTTGGAGTGACTCTTTGTTGCATGTTGAGGGATAGTTATATGATCCAATTATGTTATTATTGTTTAGGTAACTTGCACTGGTGAAAGTATGAACCCTAGGCCTTGTTTCAACGTAATGCAATACCGTTTATGCTCACTTTTATCATTAGTTACCTTGCTGTTTTTATATTTTCAGATTACAAATACCTTTATCTACCATCCATATACCACTTGTATCACCATCTCTTCGCCGAACTAGTGCACCTATGCAATTTACCATTGTATTGGGTGTGTTGGGGACACAAGAGACTCTTTGTTATTTGGTTGCAGGGTTGCTAGAGAGAGACCATCTTCATCCTATGCCTCCTACGGATTGATAAACCTTAGGTCATCCACCTGAGGGAAATTTGCTACTGTCCTACAAACCTCTGCACTTGGAGACCCAACAACGTCTACAAGAAGAAGGTTATGTAGTAGACATCATTGGACTAATACTTTCATCTAGCATATTTCAGATAAGTCCAACAGTGGAGTGGCATGGACTAGAGGATGTGGGACCCCTTCAAGATGATGAAGACAAATGATTGGCTCAAGCTCAAAACTCAGGACTCTACATTTTTCATTTTAGTGATCCAAGATCACATTGAGTCCATAAGAAAGCCAATACTATTAAGAGGGGATGAGGTGTTGCTTAATGGCTTGCTTGCTCAAAGTTCTTAGTGATATGCTCCAAAGCCCTCAACCACTTTCTCACACCCACATTTGTCCCAAACCAAAAGTCAAACTCGGCCCCACCGATGAAGGAAATATGCCCTAGAGGCAATAATAAAGTTATTATTTATTTCCTTATATCATGATAAATATTTATTATTCATGCTAGAATTGTATTAACCGGAAACATAATACATGTGTGAATACATAGACAAACAGTATGTCACTAGTATGCCTCTACTTGACTAGCTCGTTGAATCAAAGATGGTTAAGTTCCCTAGCCATAGACATGAGTTGTCATTTGATTAAACGGGGTCACATCATTAGAGAATGATTTGATTGACTTGACCCATTCCGTTAGCATAGCACTTGACCGTTTAGTTTGTTGTTATTGCTTTCTTCATGACTTATACATGTTCCTATAACTATGAGATTATGCAACTCATGTTTACCGGAGGAACACTTTGTGTGCTACCAAACGTCACAACGTAACTGGGTGATTATAAAGGTTCTCTACAGGTGTCTCCGAAGGTACTTGTTGGGTTGGCGTATTTCGAGATTAGGATTTGTCACTCCGATTGTTGGAGAGGTATCTCTGGGCCCACTCGGTAATGCACATCACTATAAGCCTTGCAAGCATTGCAACTAATGAGTTAGTTGCGAGATGATGTGTTACGGAACGAGTAAAGAGACTTGCCGGTAACGAGATTGAACTAGGTATTGAGATACCGACGATCGAATCTCGGGCAAGTAACATACCGATGACAAAGGGAACAACGTATGTTGTTATGCGGTTTGACAGATAAAGATCTTTGTAAAAATATGTAGGAGTCAATATGAGCATCCAGGTTCCGCTATTGGTTATTGACCGGAGACGTGTCTCGGTCATGTCTACATAGTTCTCAAACTCGTAGTTCTCAAACTCATGTCTACATAGTCCGCACGCTTAAAGTTTGATGACGGTTATATTATGAGTTTATGTGTTTTGATGTACCGAAGGAGTTCGGAGTCCCATATGAGATCGGGGACATGACGAGGAGTCTCGAAATGGTCGAGACGTAAAGATTGATATATTGGACGACTATATTCAGACATCAGAAAGGTTCTGAGTGATTCGGGTATTTTCGGGAGTACCGGGGAGTTACGGGAATTCATATTGGGCCTTAATGGCCCATACGGGAAAGGAGAGAAAGGCCTCAAAGGGTGGCCGCACCCCTCCCCATGGGCTGGTCCGAATTGGACTAGGGAGGGGGGGTGCCCCCTTCCTTCCTTCTCCTTTTCCCTTCCCTTTCCTTCCCTCCTACTCCTAATACTTGGAAGGGCTCCTAGTTCTACTAGGAAAGGGGGAATCCTACTCCCGGTGGGAGTAGGACTCCCCTAGGGCGTGCCATAGAGAGGGCCGGCCCTCCCCCTCCTCCACTTCTTTATATACGGGGGCAGGGGCACCCCAAAGACACAACAATTGATCTCTTGATCTCTTAGCCGTGTGCGGTGCCCCCTCCACCATAATCCACCTTGATCATATCGTAGCGGTGCTTAGGTGAAGCCCTGCGTCGGTAGAACATCATCATCGTCACCACGCCGTCGTGCTGACGAAACTCTCCCTCAATACTCGGTTGGATCGGAGTTCGAGGAACGTCATCGAGTTGAACGTGTGCAGAACTCGGAGGTGCCGTGCGTTTGGTACTTGATCAGTCGGATCGTGAAGACGTACGACTACATCAACCGCGTTGTGCTAATGCTTCCGCTTTCGGTCTACGAGGGTATGTGGACAACACTCTCCCCTCTCGTTGCTATGCATCACCATGATCTTGTGTGTGCGTAGGAATTTTTTTTGAAATTACTACGTTCCCCAACAGTGGCATCCGAGCCAGGTTTTATGCGTTGATGTAATATGCACAAGTAGAACACAAGTGAGTTGTGGGCGATATAAGTCATACTGCTTACCAGCATGTCACACTTTGGTTCGGCGGTATTGTTGGAAGAAGCGGCCCGGACCGACATTACGCGTATGCTTATGCGAGACTGGTTTTACCGTCGTGCTATGCACACAGGTGACTAGTGGGTGTCAGTTTCTCCAACTTTAGTTGAACCGAGTGTGTCTACGCCCGGTCCTTGAGAAGGTTAAAACAACACTAACTTGACAAACTATCGTTGTGGTTTTGATGCGTAGGTAAGAACGGTTCTTGCTCAGGCCGTAGCAGCCACGTAAAACTTGCAACAACAAAGTAGAGGACGTCTAACTTGTTTTTACAGGGCATGTTGTGATGTGATATGGTCAAGACGTGATGAGATATAAGTTGTTGTATAAGATGATCATGTTTTGTTGAAGTCATCGGCAACTGGCAGAAGCCTTATGGTTGTCGCTTTATTACATAAGATGCAAGCGCCAAATAATTGCTTTACTTTATCGCTATGTGATAGCAATAGTTGCAAGAGCAATAGTTGGTGAGACGGCCATGTGATGACACATTGATATAGATCACGATGATGGAGATCATGGTGTCATGCCGGTGACGATGGAAATCATGACGATGCTTTGGAGATGGAGATCAAAGGCACAAGATGATGATGGCCATATCATGTCACATATTTTGATTGCATCTGATGTTTATCTTTTATACATCTTATTTTGCTTTGATTGACGGTAGCATTATAAGATGATCTCTCACTAAATTTCAAGATAAAAGTGTTCTCCCTGAGTATGCACCGTTGCCAAAGTTCGTCGTGCCCAGACACCACGTGATGATCGGGTGTGATAAGCTCTACGTCCATCTACAACGGGTGCAAGCCAGTTTTGCACACGCAGAATACTCGGGTTAAACTTGACGAGCCTAGCATATGCAGATATGGCCTCGGAACACTGGAGACCAAAAGGTCAAGCGTGAATCATATAGTAGATATGATCAACATAATGATGTTCAGCATTGAAAACTACTCCATTTCACGTGATGATCGGTTATGGTTTAGTTGATATGGATCACGTGATCATTTAGATGATTAGAGGGATGTCTATCTAAGTGGGAGTTCTTAAGTAATATGATTAATTGAACTTAAATTTATCATGAACTTAGTCCTGGTAGTATTAGCATATCTATGTTGTAGATCAATAGCTCGCGTTTAGCTCCCTGTTTTATTTTTGATATGTTCCTAGAGAAAACTAAGTTGAAAGATGTTAGTAGCAATGATGCGGATTCGATCCGTGATCTGAGGTTTATCCTCATTGCTGCACAGAAGAATTATGTCCTTGATGCACCGCTAGGTGACAAACCTATTGCAGGGAGCAGATGCAGATGTTATGAATGTTTGGCTAGCTCAATATGATGACTACTTGATAGTTTAGTGCACCATGCTTAAACGGCTTAGAATTGGGACTTCAAAGACGTTTTGAATGTCATGGACCATATGAGATGTTCCAGGAGTTGAAGTTAATATTTCAAGCAAATACCCGAGTTGAGAGATATGAAGTCTCCAACAAGTTCTATAGCTAAAAGATGGAGGAGAATAGCTCAAGAAGTGAGCATGTGCTCAGATTGTCTGGGTACTACAATCGCTTGAATCAAGTGGGAGTTAATCTTCTAGATAAAATAGTGATTGACAGAATTCTCTAGTCACCATCACCAAGTTAGTAGAACTTCGTGATGAACTATAATATGCAAGGGATAACAGAAACGATTCCCAAGCTCTTCGTGATGCTGAAATCGACGAAGGTAGAAATCAAGAAAAGCATCAAGTGTTGATGGTTGACAAAAACCACTAGTTTCAAGAAAAGGGCAAAGGGAAGAAGGGTAACTTCAAGAAGAACGGCAAGCAAGTTGCTGCTCAAGTGAAGAATCCCAAGTCTGGACCTAAGCCTGAGACTGAGTGCTTCTACTGCAAAGGGACTGGTCACTAGAAGCGGAACTGCCCCAAGTATTTGGCGGATAATAAGGATGGCGAGGTGAACAAAGGTATATTTGATGTACATGTTATTGATGTGTACTTTACTAGTGTTTATAGCAACCCTCGGTATTTGATACTAGTTCAATTGCTAAGAATAGTAACTTGAAACAGGAATTGCAGAATGAACAAAGACTAGTTAAGGGTGAAGTGACGATGTGTATTGGAAATTGTTTCAAGATTGATATGATCATCATCGCACACTCCTATACTTTTGGGATTAGTGTTAAACCTAAAATAAATGTTATTTAGTGTTTGCATTGAGCATGAATATGATTGGATCATGTTTATTGCAATACGGTTATTCATGTAAGTTAGAGAATAATTGTTGTTCTGTTTACATGAATAAAACCTTCTATGGTCATACACCCAATGAAAATGGTTTGTTGGATCTCGATCGTGGT
The DNA here is from genome assembly GCF_018294505.1 of Triticum aestivum. NCBI lineage: Eukaryota > Viridiplantae > Streptophyta > Magnoliopsida > Poales > Poaceae > Triticum > Triticum aestivum. Next base: position 401,713,663 of record NC_057812.1, on the reverse strand, counting down.
GATACACATATTCATAATATTGAAGCCAAAAGATGCAAAGTTAATAATGACAGTGCAACTTATTTGTGGCACTGCCGTTTAGGTTATATTGGTGTAAAGCGCATGAAGAAACTCCATGTTGATGGGCTTTTGGAATCACTTGATTATGAATCAGTTGATGCTTGCGAACCATGCCTCATGGGCAAGATGACTAAGACTCCGTTCTCCGGAACAATGGAGCGAGCAACAGATTTGTTGGAAATCATACATACTGATGTATGTGGTCCGATGAATATTGAGGCTCGCGGCAGGTATCATTATTTTCTGATCTTCACAGATGATTTGAGCAGATATGAGTATATCTACTTGATGAAACACAAGTCTGAAACATTTGAAAAGTTCAAAGAATTTCAGAGTGAAGTGGAGAATCATCGTAACAAAAATAAAAGTTTCTACGATATGATCGCAGAAGTAAAATATTTGAGTTACGAGTTTGGCCTTCAGTTAAAACAATGTGAAATAGTTTCACTACTCACGCCACCTGGAACACCACAGTGTAATGGTGTGTCCGAACGTCGTAATCGTACTTTATTAGATATGGTGCGATCTATGATGTCTCTTACCGATTTACCACTATCGTTTTGGGGTTATGCATTAGAGACAACTACATTCACGTTAAATAGGGCACCATCTAAATCCGTTGAGACGACACCGTATGAAGTATGGTTTGGCAAGAAACCTAAGCTGTCGTTTCTTAAAGTTTGAGGTTGCAATGCTTATGTGAAAAAGTTTCAACCTGATAAGCTCAAACCCAAATCGGAGAAGTGCGTCTTCATAGGATACCCAAAAGAAAATGTTGGGTACACCTTCTATCATAGATCCGAAGGCAAGATATTCATTGCTGAGAATGGATCCTTTCTAGAGAAGGAGTTTCTCTCGAAAGAAGTGAGTGGGAGGAAAGTAGAACTTGATGAGGTAACTGTACCTGCTCCCTTATTGGAAAGTAGTTCATCACAGAAATCTGTTCCTGTGACTACTACACCAATTAGTGAGGAAGCTAATGATGATGATCATGTAACTTCAGATCAAGTTACTACCGAACCTCGTAGGTAAACCAGAGTGAGATCCGCACCAGAGTGGTACGGTAATCCTGTTCTGGAGGTCATGTTACTTGACCATGACGAACCTACGAACTATGAGGAAGCGATGATGAGCCCAGATTCCGTGAAATGGCTTGAGGCCATGAAATCTGAGATGAGATCCATGTATGAGAACAAAGTATGGACTTTGATTGACTTGCCCAATGATCGGCGAGCCATTGAGATTAAATGGATCTTCAAGAGGAAGACGGACGCTGATAGTAGTGTTACTATCTACAAAGCTAGAATTGTCGCAAAAAGGTTTTCGACAAGTTCAAGGTGTTGACTACGATGAGAGTTTCTCACTCGTATCTATGCTTAAGTCTGTCCGAATCATGTTAGCAATTGCCGCATTTTATGAAATCTGGCAAATGGATAAACAAAACTGCATTCCTTAATGGATTTATTAAAGAAGAGTTGTATATGATGCAACCAGAAGGTTTTGTCAATCCTAAAGGTACTAACAAAATATGCAAGCTCCAGCGATCCATCTATGGACTGGTGCAAGCATCTCGGAGTTGGAATATACGCTTTGATAAGTTGATCAAAGCATATAGTTTTATACAGACTTGCGGTGAAGCCTGTATTTACAAGAAAGTGAGTGGGAGCACTACAGCATTTCTGATAAGTATATGTGAATGACATATTGTTGATCGGAGATAATGTAGAATTATTCTGCAAAGCATAAAGGAATGTTTGAAAGGAGTTTTTCAAAGAAAGACCTCGGTGAAGCTGCTTACATATTGAGCATCAAGATCTATAGAGATAGATCAAGACGCTTGATAAGTTTTTCAATGAGTACATACCTTGACAAGATTTTGAAGTAGTTCAAAATGGAACAGTCAAAGAAGGAGTTCTTGCCTGTGTTACAAGGTGTGAAGTTGAGTAAGACTCAAAACCCGACCACGGCAGAAGATAGAGAGAGAATGAAAGTCATTCCCTATGCCTCAGCCATAGGTTCTATAAAGTATGCCATGCTGTGTACCAGACCTATTGTATACCCTGCCCTGAGTTTGGCAAGGGAGTACAATAGTGATCTAGGAGTAGATCACTGGACATTGGTCAAAATTATCCTTAGTGGAATAAGGATATGTTTCTCGATTATGGAGGTGACAAAAGGTTCGTCGTAAAGGGTTACGTCGATGCAAGTTTTGACACTGATCCAGATGACTCAAAGTCTCAATCTGGATACATATTGAAAGTGGGAGCAATTAGCTAGAGTAGCTCCGTGCAGAGCATTGTTGACATAGAAATTTGCAAAATACATACGGATCTGAATGTGGCAGACCCGTTGACTAAACTTCCCTCACAAGCAAAACATGATCACACCTTAGTACTCTTTGGGTATTAATCACATAGCGATGTGAACTAGATTATTGACTCTAGTAAACCCTTTGGGTGTTGGTCACATGACGATGTGAACTATGGGTGTTAATCACATGGTAATGTGAACTATTGATGTTAAATCACATGGCGATGTGAACTAGATTATTGACTCTAGTGCAAGTGGGAGACTGAAGGAAATATGCCCTAGAGGCAATAATAAAGTTATTATTTATTTCCTTATATCATGATAAATGTTTATTATTCATGCTAGAATTGTATTAACCGGAAACATAATACATGTGTGAATACATAGACAAACAGTATGTCACTAGTATGCCTCTACTTGACTAGCTCGTTGAATCAAAGATGGTTAAGTTTCCTAGCCATAGACATGAGTTGTCATTTGATTAACGGGGTCACATCATTAGAGAATGATGTGATTGACTTGACCCATTCCGTTAGCATAGCACTTGATCGTTTAGTTTGTTGCTATTGCTTTCTTCATGACTTATACATGTTCCTATGACTATGAGATTATGCAACTCCCGTTTACCGGAGGAACACTTTGTGTGCTACCAAACGTCACAACGTAACTGGGTGATTATAAAGGTGCTCTACAGGTGTCTCCGAAGGTACTTGTTGGGTTGGCGTATTTCGAGATTAGGATTTGTCACTCCGATTGTCGGAGAGGTATCTCTGGGCCCACTCGGTAATGCACATCACTATAAGCCTTGCAAGCATTGCAACTAATGAGTTAGTTGCGGGATGATGTGTTACGGAACGAGTAAAGAGACTTGCCGGTAACGAGATTGAACTAGGTATTGAGATACCGACGATCGAATCTCGGGCAAGTAACATACCGATGACAAAGGGAACAACGTATGTTGTTATGCGGTTTGACCGATAAAGATCTTCGTAGAATATGTAGGAGCCAATATGAGCATCCAGGTTCCGCTATTGGTTATTGACCGGAGACGTGTCTCGGTCATGTCTACATAGTTCTCGAACCCGTAGGGTCCGCACGCTTAAAGTTCGATGACGGTTATATTATGAGTTTATGTGTTTTGATGTACCGAAGGAGTTCGGAGTCCCGTATGAGATCGGGGACATGACGAGGAGTCTCGAAATGGTCGAGACGTAAAGATCGATATATTGGACGACTATATTCAGACATCGGAAAGGTTCCGAGTGATTCGGGTATTTTCGGGAGTACCGGAGAGTTACGGGAATTCATATTGGGCCTTAATGGGCCATGCGGGAAAGGAGAGAAAGGCCTCAAAGGGTGGCCGCACCCCTCCCCATGGGCTGGTCCGAATTGGACTAGGGAGGGGGCGCCCCCTTCCTTCCTTCTCCTTTTCCCTTCCCTTTCCTTCCCTCCTACTCCTAATACTTGGAAGGGCTCCTAGTTCTACTAGGAAAGGGGGAATCCTACTCCCGGTGGGAGTAGGACTCCCCTAGGGAGCGCCATAGAGAGGGCCGGCCCTCCCCCTCCTCCACTCCTTTATATACTGGGGCAGGGGGCACCCCAAAGACACAACAATTGATCTCTTGATCTCTTAGCCGTGTGCGGTGCCCCCCTCCACCATAATCCACCTCGATCATATTGTAGCGGTGCTTAGGCGAAGCCCTGCATCGGTAGAACATCATCATCGTCACCACGCCGTCATGCTGACGAAACTCTCACTCAACACTCGGCTGGATCGGAGTTTGAGGAACGTCATCGAGTTGAACGTGTGCAGAACTCGGAGGTGCCGTGCGTTCGGTACTTGATCGGTCGGATCGTGAAGACGTATGACTACATCAACCGTGTTGTGCTAACGCTTCCGCTTTCGGTCTATGAGGGTACGTGGACAACACTCTTCCCTCCCATTGCTATGCATCACCATGATCTTGCGTGTGCGTAGGATTTTTTTTTGAAATTACTACGTTCCCCAACAACCGAAACTTTCTATCCGGCGCCACTAAGTTCTCTTGACATAGCCACTGCCAGAAACCCTAAACAATTCGGTCTCACCAATGGGATCTCGGTCTCACCGAGATGGGCTTGCAAACTCTCTGTTGCCTATTGCATTAATTTCGGTCTCACCAAAATATGAAATCGGTCCCACCGAGTTTGCTTGGCGAACTCTCTGTTTTGCTTATTACCCAAATCGGTCCCACCGAGTTTGTGTAATCGGTCCAACCGTGATAAGGCTTTACCCTAACCCTAGCACATCGGTCCCACCGAGTTGATCATATTGGTCCCACCGAAATGCCTAACGGTCACATTATGAACCAAATCGGTCCGACCGAGTTTTATGATTCGGTCCCACCGAGTTTGGTGATTTGTGTGTAATGGTTAGATTTTGTGTGGAGGCTATATATACCCCTCCACCCACTCTTCATTCATGGAGAAAGCCATCAGAACATCCCTACACTTCCAACATACATTTTCTGAGAGAGAACCACCTACACTTGTGTTGAGGCCAAGATATTCCATTCCAACCACATAAATCTTGATCTCTAGCCTTCCTCAAGTTGTTTTCCACTCAAATCATATTTCTACCAAATCAAATCTTATGAGAGAGAGTTGAGTGTTGAGGAGAATATCACTTGAAGCACAAGAGCTAGGAGTTCATCATCAACACACTATCTATTACCTTTTGGAGAGTGGTGTCTCCTAGATTGGTTATGTGTCACTTGGGAGCCTCCATCAAGATTGTGGAGTTGAACCAAGGAGTTTGTACTGGCAAGGAGATTGCCTACTTCGTGAAGATCTACCCTAGTGAGGCAAGTCCTTCGTGGGCGATGGCCATGGTGGGATAGACAAGGTTGCTTCTTCGTGGACCCTTCGTGGGTGGAGCCCTCCATGGACTCGCGCAACCATTACCCTTCATGGGTTGAAGTCTCCATCAACGTGGATGTACGATAGCTGTAACGCCCCATATGTAACCTGCCATATTTGTATTCCAACTCTTGCCATTTCCGGCACTAAGTTATGATATTCCTCGTTGTTGGGTTTGTCTTCATTTTGCTTTTGTCTTTATCATGCATCTCATATCATGTCATCATGTGCATCGCATTTGCATACGTGTTCGTCTCATGCATCCGAGCATTTTCCCCGTTGTCCGTTTTGCATTCCGGCGCTCCTATGCCCTCCGGTGTCCCCTTTTGCCTCTTTTCGTGTACGGATGTTAAACATTCTCGGATTGGACTGAGACTTGCCAAGAGGCCTTGGTATACTAATGATAGACCGCCTGTCAAGTTTCGTACCATTTGGACTTCGTTTGATACTCCAACGGTTGAACCGAAAAGGCCACGTGTGTGTTGCAGCCCAACACATCTCCAAAGTGGCCCAAAACCCACATAAACCCCCTCCATCATCCCGGTCATTCGATCACGATCGCGTGGCCGACAACCGTGCTCAATTTGGAGCCTCCTAGCTATGTCTACCTATAAAAAGGCATCTCCCCCGAAAATCCCGGATCATTTCAACCCTAACCCTAGCCACGTTCCCCTCCGCGCGCCGGACACGTCGCCGCCGCCCGCGCCCAACCAGGAGCCGCCACGTGGCGCATCGGCGCCCACATCGCCGCCGGCCAACCGAGCCCAGGGCAGGCCCCCAAGGCCCATCCGCCGCCCTGCGCCGCCCGGTCGCCTCCCCGCCGCCGACCGACCCGCGCCACCCCTCCGCCTTGCCTCCGTTTGCCTCCATCGCCGCGAGCCACCGCAGCCAGCCTCGCCGGTCGCCGTCGACGCCGGCGAGCCACGCCGACCCCGTGTCGCCCCGACGCCACGCCCGCTCCGGCCCCGCGCCACCTCCGGTGACCTCCGCTGCCCCGGCCGGCTTCTCCTTCCCCTTCCTCCGGCGAAACCTCCTACTCCGACGAGAAGCTCCGGTGAGCTCGAGATCCGCCTCGATCCGCGTGCCCGATCCGGATCTAAAAATATTAGGGTTGACCTAATTTCTTCACCCAGTTTTCAGTCTTTTTTAGCATATTTCATCATGTCATATCTTTGCATCTGTGGCTCCGTTTTTGGCGTGTAGCATATCAAATTGTTTGTCTCGATATGCACTTCATTTCATTCCATTGCACCATGTTCATTTGAGTTCATCTTGATGCGCTAAATGCTGTTGCAAGAGTGCTATGTAATGTTAGTTTCAGATTCTTAACAATTATTGGACATTTGTCATTTTTGCCATGTTTAATGTGTGCCTCCTATGAACTTGAGCCCTACATGTGTTTTGAAGTATGCCATGCCATCTTTACAGGGGTGTATGCCATGTATTTTTGTGATCTTTGTGGTGACTATCACAAGCATGCAAAGTAGCTCTCGTAATGTTGCTAATTTCAGGGACTTCGAATTCTTCTAAGTCATTTTCCTGATGATATTTTTATGCCATGTATTCTTGTTGCTAGAGAGTGATACATGCCTCTTTTGAGCATGTTTAGTAAGGATGATTTTGAGATATTGTTATGCTCTATTCATCCATGTCTTTGTTTGCAATTATGGAGTGCCCTAGCATGACTCAATCTTGCTCTACTTTTGCTATAAAATGTTCCTCGCAGATTGTTTACATGTTAAGCAATTTTGCCGAGGTTGTTGTAGTTTATCCTTGCATGCTATGAGAGTGTTCTTGCCATGGTTAGCATATTTATCATGTCTACTTGCTAGGTGTATGCTTATTTAGTCATGCAATGCCTTGTGGTGAGTGCATCGAGCTCGCAAACATGCCTACGTAAATCTGTTTTGCCATGTTCCAGTTTTTTGCTAAGTCTGAATCTGTTAACGAAACTTGCTATGTTCACATGGTTGCCATTGTATTTTCTGATCCCTTTTGGCTTATGGTCAGTAAGGGACTTTTGTTGTATGCTTTGAGTAGCTTCATGCCATGCCTTGCTTTGCCATGATATGTTCCTGTAGCATGTTGTTATCTTGCTCTAAACATTGCTTCCTGATGTTAAATTCCTGACATGTTGTTATTTCACTAAGTCTGTGAACCTGATATCTTTTGCATTTTTGCCATGCTTGTTTGAACCTGCTATTGTGTGATTTAGCCGTAGCTCAGTGTTCATCTTTTGTCAAGCATCTTGAGTGGATCACTGCCATGTGCTTTGTTGTTATGTTAGAGTGCAGTAGCTTGTTGTTCTTGATGCATTTAGATGGCCTCGTGCTGTTAATCGCAGCTTTGTGCCATTATTGTTTTGCTTGCCATTTGCAAACCGTGCATCCGATTCCGGTGATCTTTATATCGATTTCGACCGAAATCAACTCATCTTTCCAGCGGCACTCTTGGTTTTCCAAGTTGAGGCCTGGTTCAATCTTTCCTTTCCGAAGCATGCATATGCATTGCATATCACATCCCGCATATCATGCCATGTTTTGCATCATGTTGCTTGCGCATTGCACCGTGGTTGATTGTGTCTCCCTTTGCTTGTGTTCTTGCTTTGGGTAGAGCCGGGAGACGAGTACGTGATCGAGGAACCCGTTGAGAACGTTTACGAGGATCAAGCTTACGTCAACTCGGAGAACTTTGCAGGCAAGATGACCATACCCTCGAAATCACTTCTATCTTTGCTTGCTAGATGCTCGCTCTATTGCTATGCCTATGCTACGATACCTACCACTTGCTTATCATGCCTCCCATATTGCCATGTCAAACCTCTAACCCACCTTGTCCTAGCAAACCGTTGTTTGGCTATGTTACCGCTTTGCTCAGCCCCTCTTATAGCGTTGCTAGTTGCAGGTGAAGATTGGAGTTTGTTCCTTGTTGGAACATGTTTATTGTTGGGATATCATTATTATATCTTGTTTAATTTAATGCACCTATATACTTGGTAAAGGGTGGAAGGCTCGGCCTTATGTCTGGTGTTTTGTTCCACTCTTGCCGCCCTAGTTTCCGTCATACCGGTGTTATGTTCCTTGATTTTGCGTTCCTTACACGGTTCGGTTATAATGGGAACCCCTTGACAGTTCGCCTTGAATAAAACTCCTCCAGCAAGGCCCAACCTTGGTTTTACCATTTGCCACCTAGCCTTTTTTCCCTTAGTTTTCGCGGACTCAAGGGTCATCTTTATTTTAAACCCCCCTGGGCCACTGCTCCTATGAGTGTTGGTCCGAACTGAGCTGCCTGCGGGGCCACCTCAGGGAAACTTGAGGGTTGGTTTTACTCGTAGCTAGTCTCATCCGTTGTGCCCTGAGAATGAGATATGTGCAGCTCCTATTGGGATTTGTCAGTACATTCGGGTGGCTTTGCTGGACTTGTTTTACCATTGTCGAGATGTCTTGTAACCGGGATTCCGCGTCTGATCGGGTCGTCTTGGGAGAAGGAATATCCTTCGTTGACCGTGAGAGCTTGTGATGGGCTAAGTTGGGACACCCCTGCAGGGATTTGAACTTTCAAAAGCCGTGCCCGCGGTTATGGGTAGATGGGAATTTGTTAATGTCCAGTTGTAGAAAACTTGAAGCTAAACTTAATTAAAATGGATCAACAGTGTGTGTAGCCATGATGGTCTCTTTTCGGTGGAGTCCGGGAAGAGAACACGGTCTCGTGTTATGTTTGAACATAGTTTGTTCTAGGATCACTTCTTGATCATAGTTTCTCGACCGTGCCCTGCCTTCTCTTCTCGCTCTCATTTGCATATGTTAGCCACCATATATGCTAGTGCTTGCTGCAACTCCACCTCATACCTTTTAACTACCTATAAGCTTAAATAGTCTTGATCGCGAGGGTGTGAGATTGCTGAGTCCCCGTGACTCACAGATTACTTCAAAACCAGATGCAGGGACCGATGATACTGTTCCAGGAGATGCGACTAAGCTCAAGTGGGAGTTCGATGAGGACTCAGGACGATACTACGTTTCCTTTCCCGACGATCAGTAGTGGAGCCCAGTTGGGGCGATCGGGGACATTATGCATTTGGGGTTGTCTTTATTTTGGTTCCATAGTTGGACCTTGATTGTACCTGGATGATTGTAATGTTATATTTATGCTATTGTGTGATGTGGTGATTGTAAGCCAACTATGTACCTCTTTTCTTATTCAGTACATGGGATGTGTAAAGATTACCCCTCTTGCGACATTGCCTACAATGCGGTTATGCCTCTAAGTCGTGCTCCGACACGTGGGAGATATAGCCGCATCGTGGGTGTTACAAGTTGGTAATCAGAGCCTTCCCCGACTTAGGAGCCCCCTGCTTGATCGAATCGTTGGCGTTGTTGAGTCTAGAAAAATGTTTTGAGTCTTTTAGGATTATATATATCGGAGAGTAGGATTCTTTTTACTCCTCAGTCCCTTCGTCGCTCTGGTGAGGCATCCTGACGTAGAGTTTTGACTCTTCTCTTCTCAAATTTCACTAAAAAAATTAGGATCACGCGGGTATCTTGGAATCGTTTCGATGGTTTTGTGACGAGAACATTGTTCTTGGTGCCTCCTGACATTTAGGGGTTGTGGCAGTGTCCCGGGGAGTTGAGCTCCGAGGTGTTGTCGTCACAATTTTATCGTTGCAGTTCTGGAATACCTGAGTTTCGCCGACATCGAAAATCTCTTTTATGCAGTTGTTGGTGAGATAACCTCGACGCCACCCAGTACTGGGGCGGGAGTTCGGGAGTATTGCCATAACTCGTATAACGGATGCTTTTCGAAGGTTGAGGTAAATGATTTCCGAAGGTTTCTTGGTTATGTGTTGAAGGATGGATACAGCTGGATGTAGGATTGCTAGCTTTGGGTGAGATATTATGCTTCCCCTGTATCCCCAACACCTGATTGCATAACCGGGAAAATTTCGGGAGTTTCATAGGTGGGAATTCATGTAGCTCTAGTATTTCTTTGGTGAATATTTGGTTTGTGATGGGGTAATCCTCACCAAGTATTTGTTCATGTCCGTACCTTGTTGTTTTATTCTTCTACCTCTATCTAAGTGGCTTCTCAATTTATGGAAGTGTGACCATTTAATGTGGAATTCATTCGTTAAGACTATATGTTGCAATTTCGATCCATTTGATTCAGCTTGAATATATGTCTGTCAAGATGCTAACGGATGTCACCCTCTTCAGGATGGCTCCTCCAACGCATCAGAATCCTGAACCGCCGCCACCACCTCCACCTCCGGAGGCATGGCAAGCTGTGATGGCCGCTACCAACGCAAACACACAGCTGATCATGCAACTCTTGCAAGAACGCAACCAAGAAAATCAAGGCCATGGCAACAATCAGAATCAGTTTGCTACACTCAACCAGTTCCTCGCAAACCAGCCAAAGACATTCAGTAACTATGTCGAGGAAACAGACGCTGATGATTGGCTCGTGGATATCTGCAAACATTTCGAGTGCAGCAACGTCAGGCCTGAGGACTTTGTCAAGTTTGCTTCGTTCCAACTCAAAGACCAAGTTGTAGAGTGGTATCAGCAATACAAAGATTCCAGAGGAGGTCGTGTGATTACGTGGGATGAATTCCCCCAAGACTTCAAAGCTCACCACATTCCTCAAAGTGTTGTTGAGAGCAAGCGTGAGGAGTTCCGCAATCTGAAGCAAGGCAGCTTGTCTGTTTACCAGTACAACATCATGTTCCAGAAGCTCGCTCATTTCGCTAAGCAAGACGTCCCTGACGAGAAGAGCATGATTTATCAGTTCAGAGGTGGCCTCAGAGAAGATCTGCAACTAGCTCTCGTGCTTTTTGAACCTAAGAAGTACGATGAGTTTTACAACATGGCACTGAAGCAAGAGGCTGCTCAGCTCAAGTGCGATGCTTCCAAGAAACGAGTCAGGGATGAAACTCCTTCTTCCTCAACTCAAGTGGCAACTAAGCAGCAAAGTATTGGTTGCCTCCTCCTCCGTTCTGTCAGCCTTATCAGAAGAAGAGCAAAGGTGGCAATGGATCTTCCCAACCACCCAATCCAGGCTTTTAGAACAAGACTTCGTCTCATGCTCCAATATCAAGTGCTCTGTATCACCGTCCGCTTTCAGAGGTCACGTGCAACAAGTGTCAGCAGAAGGGCCACTATGCTAACAAATGCTTCAACCAGAGGCGTCTTCCTCCTCCTCCTGTGAGATCTGCTAGCACTGCAGTGGTCAAGCATAATCCCAAGCATGCCAAGGTCAACATGATGAACGCAGCTCAGGCCGAGGACTCGTCAGATGTGATCATGGGTAACCTTCATGTTAATGATATTCCTGCAAAAGTTCTTTTTAACTCTGGTGCATCGCATTCTTTCATGTCATTCCCATTTGCATCGGAGCACAACTTTGGCACTAAGGCATTACCTAAAGCATTGCAAGTTGTTTCTCCGGCTAAGTGTTTGAGTTTTAGCATGATGGTTCTGCATGTTTCTATCATGATGGGTGACTTCAAGTCTCTGTCCTCTCCAATTGTTCTTGGTGACTTGGATATTGATCTGATTCTCGGAATGGACTGGCTTTCTAAGCACAAGGCTCATCTTGATTGTGCTGCCAGGCAGATTCAATTGACACATTCGTCTGAGTATGTGATCGTTTTTGCCGCTCGCGATAATACCATTCGACTGTTTTCTCTCAATGAGAAGGGCGAGTTGGATGCCATCTCTCAGATTCCAGTCATTTGTGAATATCAAGACGTCTTTCCAGAAGAGCTTCCAGGAATGCCTCCTCACCGGCTAGTTGAATTCGTCATCGATCTTGAGCCTGACATGGAACCTGTTTGCAAACGTCCTTACAAGCTTGGACCTGAAGAGTTGAAGGAGCTGAAGAAACAACTCGATATTCAAGAGTGTATGGGTCTCATCTGACCAAGTTCTTCTCCATGGGGTTGTGGTGTTCTTTTTGTCAAGAAGAAGGATGGAACGGACCGACTTTGTGTCGACTACCGTCCATTGAACAAGAAGACCATAAAGAACAAGTACCCACTTCCCAACATCAATGAGCTTTTCGAACAACTCAAAGGTGCTCAAGTATTCTCCAAGCTTGACCTCCGTATGGGCTATCATCAGATTCGCATTCGTGAAGAAGATATCCCCAAGACAGCATTCAGAACAAGCTATGGTTCATATGAATACACTGTCATGTCTTTCGGCCTTGTCAACGCTCCTCCAACATTCTCCCGCATGATGAACTTCATCTTCAACGCCTACACAAATGACTTCGTCTTGGTCTATCTCGATGACATTCTGGTCTTTTCCAAGAACAAGGAGGATCATGCCAAACATTTTAGATTGGTGCTGGATAAACTCAGAGAACATCAGTTCTATGCAAAGTTTTCAAAGTGCGAGTTTTGGGTCGATGAGGTTCTCTACCTTGGGCATATCATCTCCGCCAAGGGCATAGCTGTTAATCCTGAGAAGGTGTCTGCAATTATGAATTGGGAACCACCTCAGAATGTGAAGCAACTCCGCAGCTTCCTTGGGCTTGCAAGCTATTGTTGAAGGTTCGTTGAGAACTTCTCTAAGGTCGCGAAGCCTCTTTCCAACCTCCTCCAGAAGCATGTGAAGTATGTCTGGTCTCCTGAATTTGACATCGCTTTCAACACCCTCAAAGAGAAGTTAGTCACAGCTCCAGTTTTGACTCCTCCATGATGAATCCAAACCATTCGAGGTTTTCTGTGATGCTTCCCTTCAAGGTCTCGGTGCGGTGTTGATGCAAGAGAAGAAAGTTGTGGCCTATACCTCTCGCCAGTTGAAGCCCAACGAAAAGAACTACCCCACTCATGACCTCGAGTTGGCGGCAGTTGTCCATGCTCTTTTAACATGGACACATCTCTTGTTGGGAAGAAAAGTGGACATCTTCATGGATCATAAGAGTCTCAAGTACATCTTCACTTAGCCCAACCTCAACCTCAGGCAGACTCGTTGGGTCGAAATGATTCAAGAGTATAATCCGAGTATTGAATATACTCCAGGCAAGGCCAATGTCATTGCTGACGCATTCAGCAGGAAGGCTTACTGCAACAGTTTGATTATCAAGCCCTACCAACCAGAGCTTTGTGAAGCTTTCCGCAAACTTAATCTCCAAGTTGTTCCTCAAGGATTCCTTGCCAACCTCCAAGTCTCTCCTACTTTGGAAGATCAGATTCGTGAGGCATAACTTCTTGATGCTATGGTGAAGAAGGTGAAGATTGGGATTGCCAAGAGCCAACCCAAGTACAAGTGCTATCGCCTTGATGACAAGGATACTCTATTCTTCGAGGATCGCATTGTTGTTCCTAAGGGTGACCTTCGTAAAGTCATCATGAATAAGGCTCACAATTCACTCCTTTCTATTCGCCCTGGAAGTACAAAGATGTACCATGACCTCAAGCAGTCGTTTTGGTGGACTCGAATGAAGCGCGAGATTGCTTAGTTCATGAATGAATGTGATGTCTGTAGAAGAGTGAAAGCAGAACACCAACGACCAGCTGGTCTCCACCAACCTCTTGCCATTCCAGAATGGAAGTTTGATCATATTGAGATGGACTTCATGACTGGATTTCCAAAGTCCAAGCGTGGCAATGATGCTATCTTCGTTGTCATCGACAAGCTCACTAAGGTGGCTCATTTTCTTCCTATCAAAAAATCTATCACAACAGCTCAGTTGGCAGAGGTATATACCTCCAAGATTGTCTCTCTGCACGGCATTCCATAGTTGATATCTTCAGATCGTGGAAGTATCTTCACTTCTAAGTTTTGTGATTCTTTTCAGAAGGCCATGGGCACCAACATTCGCTTCAGCACAGCTTTTCATCCTCAAACTAGTGGCCAAGTCGAGCGAGTCAATCAAATTCTTGAAGATATGCTCAGGTCTTGTGTCATTTCTTTCGGTATGAAGTAGTAAGATTTTCTTCCATATGTCGAGTTCTCGTACAACAACAGCTTCCAAGTGAGTTCGGGCAAGGCCCCATTCAAGATTCTCTATGGCAGGAAGTGTCGAACTCCTCTTAACTGGTCAGAGACTGGTGAACGCCAACTTCTTGGCAATGACTTGATCACAGAGGCTGAAGAAATGTGCAAAGTCATTCGTGAAAATCTCAAAGCCGCGCAATCGCGCCAGAAGAGTTACTATGATAGCAAGCATCGTGACTTGGCTTTCGAGATCAGAGACCATGTCTACCTCCGCGTCTCTCCAATGAAAGGTACTCGTCGCTTCGGTATCAAAGAGAAGCTTGCCCCTAGATACGTGGGTCCTTTCAAGATCATTGGCAAAAGAGGTGATCTCGCCTATCAACTTGAGCTTCCATCCAACTTTGCAAACGTGCACGACGTGTTTCATGTGTCTCAGCTTCGCAAGTGTTTCAAGACTCCTGATCGCACCATCAACTTTGAAGAGATTGATCTCCAAGAAGACATGTCTTATCATGAGCATCCCGTTGCTATTCTTGAAGGAACTGAGCGCAAGACTCGCAACAAGTCTATCAAATTCCTGAAAGTGAAGTGGTCACATCATTCCGACCGTGAAGCCACCTGGGAACGCGAGGACCACCTCCGTTCTGAGTACCCGGAGTTTTTCCAGTCCTAGATCTCGGGACGAGATCCTTTCATAGTGGTGGAGTGTTGTAATGCCCCATATGTAACCTGCCATATTTGTATTCCAACTCTTGCCATTTCCGACACTAAGTTATGATATTCCTCGTTGTTGGGTTTTTCTTTGTTTTGCTTTTGTCTTTGTCATGCATCTCATATCATGTCATCATGTGCATCGCATTTGCATACGTGTTCGTCTCATGCATCGAGCATTTTCCCCGTTGTCCGTTTTGCATTCCGGCGCTCCTATGCCCTCTGGTGTCCCATTTTGCCTCTTTTCGTGTGCGGTTGTTAAACGTTCTCGGATTGGACCGAGACTTGCCAAGTGGCCTTGGTATACTACCAGTAGAACGCCTGTCAAGTTTCGTACCATTTGGACTTCGTTTGATACTCCAACGGTTGACCGAGGAACCGAAAAGGTCTCGTGTGTGTTGCAGCCCAACACCTCTCCAAAGTGGCCCAAAACTCACCTAAACCCCCTCCATCATCTCGGTTGTTCGATCACGATCGCGTGGCCGAAAATCATGCTCAATTTGGAGCCTCCTAGCTCCCTCTACCTATAAAAGGCATCTCCCGCCGAAAATCCCGGATCATTTCAACCCTAACCCTAGCCCCGTTCCCCTCCGCGCGCCGGACACGTCCGGTACGCGCCGAACACATCGCCGCCGCCGCCGCCCGCGCCCAACCAGGAGCCACCACGTGGCGCATTGGCGCCCAAATCGCCGCCGGCCCGCCGAGCCCAGGGCAGGCCCCCGAGGCCCATCCGCTGCCCCGCGCCGCCCGGTCGCCTCCCGGACGCCAGACCGACCCAGGACGCCCTCCGCCTCGCCGTCGTTCGCCTCCATCGTCGCCAGCCACCGCAACCGTCCTCGCCGGTCTCCGTCGATGCCGGCGAGCCACGCCGACCCCGTGTCGCCCCGACGTCGCGCCCGCTCCAGCCCCGCGCCACCTCCGGTGACCTCTGCTGCCCCGGCCGGCTTCTCCTTCCCCGTCCTTCGGCGAAACCTCCTACTCCGACGAGAATCTCCGGCGAGCTCGAGATCCGCCTCGATCCGCGTGCCCGATCCGGATCTGAAAATATTAGGGTTGACCTAATTTCTTCTCCCAGTTTTCAGTATTTTTTAGCATATTTCATCATGTCATATCTTTGCATCCGTGGCTCTGTTTTTGGCGTGTAGCATATCAAATTGTTCGTCTCGATGTGCACTTCATTTCATTCCATTGCACCATGTTCATTTAAGTTCATCTTGATGCGCTAAATGCTGTTGCAAGAGTGCTATGTAATGTTAGTTTCAGATTCTTAACAAATATTGGACATTTGTCATTTTTGCCATGTTTAATGTGTGCCTCCTATGAACTTGAGCCCTACATGTGTTTTGAAGTATGCCATGCCATCTTTACAGGGGTGTATGCCATGTATTTTTGTGATCTTTGTGGTGACTAGCACAAGCATGCAAAGTAGCTCTCGTAATGTTGCTGATTTCAGGGACTTAGAATTCTTCTAAGTCATTTTCCTGGTGATATTTTTATGCCATGTATTCTTGTTGCTACAGAGTGATCCATGTCTCTTTTGAGCATGTCCAGTAAGGATGATTTTGAGATATTGTTATGCTCTATTCATCCATGTCTTTGTTTGCAATTATGGAGTGCCCTAGCATGACTCAGTCTTGCTCTACTTTTGCTATAAAATGTTCCTAGCAGATTGTTTACATGTTAACCAATTTTGCCGAGGTTGTTGTAGTTTATCCTTGCATGCTATGAGAGTGTTCTTGCCATGGTTAGCTTATTTATCATGTCTATTTGCAGGGTGTATGCTTATTTTGTCATGCAATGCCTAGTGGTGAGTGCATCGAGCTCGCAAACATGCCTACGTAAATCTGTTTTGCAATGTTCCAGTTTTTTGCTAAGTTTGAATCTGTTAACGAAACTTGCTATGTTTACATGGGTGCCATTGTATTTTCTGATCGCTTTTGACTTATGGTCAGTAAGGGACTTTTGTTGTATGCTTTGAGTAGCTTCATGTCATGCCTTGTATCGCCATGATATGTTCCTGTAGCATGTTATTATCTTGCTCTAAACATTGCGTCCTGATGTTAAATACTGACATGTTATTTCACTAAGTCTGTGAACCTAATATCTTTTGCACTTTTGCCATGCTTGTTTGAACCTGCTATTGTGTGATTTAGCCGTAGCTCAGTGTTCATCTTTTTTTAAACATCTTGAGTGGATCACTGCCATGTGCTTTGTTGTTATGTTATAGTGCAGTAGCTTTTTGTTCTTGATGCATTTAGATGGCCTCATGTTGTTAATCGCAGCTTTGTGCCATTATTGTTTTGCTTGCCATTTGCAAACCGTGCATCCGATTCTGGTGATCTTTATATCGATTTCGACCGAAATCAAATCATCTTTCCAGCGGCACTCTTGGTTTGCCAAGTTAAGGCCTGGTTCAATCTTTTCCTTCTGGAGCATGCATATGCATTGCATATCACTTCCCGCATATCATGCCATGTTTTGCATCATGTTGCTTGCGCATTGCACCGTGGTTGATTGTTTCTCCCTTTGCTTGTGTTCTTGCTTTGGGTAGAGCCGGGAGATGAGTACGTGATCGAGGAACCCATTGAGAACGTTTACGAGGATCAAGCTAACGTCAACTTGGAGAACTTTGCAGGCAAGATGACCATACCCTCGAAATCACTTCTATCTTTGCTTGCTAGTTGCTCGCTCTATTGCTATGCCTGTGCTACGATACCTACCACTTGCTTATCATGCCTCACATATTGCCATGTCAAACCTCTAACCCACCTTGTCCTAGCAAACCGTTGTTTGGCTATGTTACCACTTTGCTCAGCCCCTCTTATAGCGTTGCTAGTTGCAGGTGAAGTTTGGAGTTTGTTCCTTCTTGGAACATGTTTATTGTTGGGATATCATTATTATATCTTGTTTACTTTAATTCACCTATATACTTGGTAAAGGGTGGAGGGCTCGGCCTTATGCCTGGTGTTTTGTTCCACTCTTGCCACCCTAGTTTCTGTCATACCGGTGTTATGTTCCGTGATTTTGCGTTCCTTACATGGTTGGGTTATAATGGGAACCCCTTGACAGTTCGCCTTGAATAAAACTCCTCCAGCAAGGCCCAACCTTGGTTTTAGCATTTGCCACCTAGCCTTTTTCCCTTGGGTTTTGCGGACTCAAGGGTCATCTTTATTTTAAACCCCCCTGGGCCAGTGCTCCTCTGAGTGTTGGTCCGAACTGAGCTGCCTGCAGGGCCACCTCGGGGAAACTTGAGGGTTGGTTTTACTCGTAGCTAGTCTCATCCATTGTGCCCTGAGAACGAGATATGTGCAGCTCCTATCAGGATTTGTCGGCACATTCGGGTGGCTTTGCTGGACTTGTTTTACCATTGTCGAGATGTCTTGTAACCGGGATTCCGAGTCTGATCGGGTCGTCCTGGGAGAAGGAATATCCTTCGTTGACCGTGAGAGCTTGTGATGGGCTAAGTTGGGACACCCCTGCAGGGATTTGAACTTTCGAAAGTCGTGCCCGCGGTTATGGGCAGATGGGAATTTGTTAATGTCCGGTTGTAGAAAACTTGAAGCTTAACTTAATTAAAATGGATCAACAACGTGTGTAGCCATGATGGTCTCTTTTCGGCGGAGTCCGGGAAGAGAACACGGTCTCGTGTTATGCTTGAACGTAGGTTGTTCTAGGATCACTTCTTGATCATAGTTTCTCGACCGTGCCCTGCCTTCTCTTCTCGCTCTCATTTGCATATGTTAGCCACCATATATGCTAGTGCTTGTTGCAACTCCACCTCATACCTTTTAACTACCTATAAGCTTAAATAGTCTTGATCACGAGGCTGTGAGATTGCTGAGTCCCCGTGACTCACAGATTACTTCAAAACCAGATGCATGGACCGATGATACCGTTCCAGGAGATGCGAATGAGCTCAAGTGGGAGTTCGTTGAGGACTCAGGACGATACTATGTTTCCTTTCCTGACGATCGGGAAGTGGAGCCCAGTTGGGGCGATCGGGGACATTATGCATTTGGGGTTGTCTTTATTTTGGTTCCGTAGTCGGACCTTGATTGTACCTGGATGATTGTAATGTTATATTTATGCTATTGTGTGACGTGGCGATTGTAAGCCAACTATGTACCTCTTTTCTTATTCAGTACATGGGATGTGTAAAGATTACCCCTCTTGCAACATTGCTTACAATGCGGTTATGCCTCTAAGTCGTGCTTCGACAGTGGAAGATATAGCCGCATTATGGGTGTTACAATAGCACGACCCATCGGAACCACGCCAAAAATCTCCGTGTCTCCAATTGCGTTTGCACACTTCAATCCCATCCCTTTACATTCTTGCACCTTGCTTGATTTACTTTCTGCTACTCATATACTCTTGTCATGCTTGCTTGATATGTATTGTGAATGTTTAAACTTGTGCCAAAACTCTACAACTTTTCTTGCTAAGAGTCTATTCACCCCCCCCCCCTCTAGACACCTTTTCTCGATCCTTTCAGGCAGCCGGCCGTTGGGCCAGGCGGCCCAAAGAGTCGGCCTCTCGTCCGGAAGGTGTGAGGGGCACAGCTAGCCCCGATGTCTTGAAATACCATGGGGACTGATGGGGCTACCCGTGGTCATTTACTCCGACACCACCATTGTCCTTCCTCTTCTCATATGGACAATCCACCATAAAGTGACTCACATTGCCACAATTGTAGCAAGTCCTCACTCGTTGCTTGCCCTTTGAGCCACTTGAGTTGTTCTTGGAGAAGTTGGGCCTTGAGTTTCTCTTGTTGCCCCAAAATTGCCTTGACGCAAGAGCCATGTGCTCGTGGTAAACATATTTGGTGTCTTCGGGGAAGCTCTCTTCTTCTTATGGAATGTCCTTGGCCTTCAGTCAAGGTTAGGATAGGCTTTCTTTGACCGTTGGACACGAGCTAGCACATTGTCGGCGGTCTTGTTCATGGTGTCCATTGTAATAAACTCATCCAACACTTCACTTGAAGACAAGGTGTGGAAGTCCAGCCTTTGACGAATCATGGAGGACATGGCCTTGTTGAATGGCATGATGGTCTTGAGAAACTTGCGTTTGATCCAATTATCATATGTATCCTTGCTCCCATGATCTTGAAGAGCGACCGCAAGAGTTGTCAATCTTCCGTAGAGATCACGAGGATCCTCATCTTCATTCATCACAAACTCATCGGCCTCATCAAGAACCACCTCAAAATTGGACTGTTGGATGCTTGAGCTTCCCTTGTACAAAGATATAATGTGTTCCCAGTAATCCTTTGCATGAGCGAAGGGACGCAAATGAGCTAGGTCTACGGGAGGCACCGCCGCTTGAAGGATGAACATGGCGGAATGATTGTATTCATTGTCCGCCTCTTCTCTTGGAGTGAGGTTGTTTGGATCATGCGGGTAGAAACCTTGCTCGATGATTCTCCAAAAATTTGTTGAGTTGTGATTCAAATGAGACTTGATACAAAAAATCCAATTAGTGAAATCACCCTAGACCGGGGGAGGAGGAACCGAGGCAAAGGTTCCCATCCCATTCTTGTCTTGAGGGGCGGAGGTTTGAGTACCTTTAACTGCTTCCTTACTGGAATTGGTATAGGACTCCGATGCGGTGGGATTAGCCACTTACAACGGACCAATAGAAGATTTCAACCCCTCAAGAAGTTCTTTAAGCATGGACTTGACTTCGGCCGTCATAGATGTCTTAAGTGAAGCCATAACTTCATTTAAGTCGTCTTAGATGACCGAATTCAACTCCACGACCTCGGGCACTTCATCAACACCACCACCATCATCAACCATACTCTTCGGATGGTGAAACCCTCAATAAAGAGACGAGGCTCTGATACCAATTGAAAGGATCGATATGGTTGACCAGAGGAAGGGGGTGAATAGGCAACTACCAATTTTTAGCTTTTCTTAACAAATTAGGTTAAACAACAAATAGGTTGTCTAGATATGCAACTAGGTGAGCAAGTATATGATGCTAACAACCACAACCGCACAAGCAAGCAAGATAAACAACACAAGTAAATCTTGCATGAAGTAAAGTTAAAAGATAACCACAAGTGGAGCCGGTGGATATGAGGATGTGTTACCGAGGTTCCTTCCCTTTGAGGGGAAGTACGTCTCTGTTGGAGCGGTGTGGAGTCACAATGCTCCCCAAGAAGCCACTAGGGCCACCGTATTCTCCTCATGCCCTCAGACAATGCGAGATGTCGTGATTCCATGTAACACCCCGGATGTAATTTACCTTATCTGTACTCCAACTCTTGCCGTTTCCGGCCTAAGTTATTTTATTTTTCCTCGGGTTCGGGTTTTTGTCTCCGTGTGTTGTTGCCTTTGTCATGCATATCATATCATGTCATCATGTGCATTGCATTTGCATACGTGTTCGTCTCATGCATCCGAGCTTTTTCCCCATTGTCTGTTTTGCATTCCGGCGCTCCTATGCCTTCCGGTGGTCCTTTCTACCTCTTTTCGTGTGTGGGGCTTAAACATTTCAGGTTTGGACCGAGACTTGCCAAGCGGCCTTGGTTTACTACCGGTATACCGCCTGTCAAGTTTCGTGCCATTTGGACTTCGTTTGATACTCCAACGGTTAACCGAGGGACCGAGAAGGCCTCGTTTGTGTTGCAGCCCAACACCCTTCCAATTTGCCCCAAAACCCACCTAAATCCCTTCTACCGTCTAGAGCGTTCGATCAAGATCGCGCGGCCGAAAACCGCACTCAATTTGGACATCCCTAGCTCCCTCTACCTCTATAAATAGATCCCCTTCCAAAAATCTCGGGCAAACCCAAGACCCCTCCCTCTCCACGCGCCGCCGGACAAAATCCGGACGGCCGGACACGTCCGCCCGCTCCGCCGGATGAACCAGCAGCTGCCACCTGTCCCATGGGCGAGCCCCACTTTGTCGCCGCCGCGCGGGCCCGCCAAGCCCAGCGCCGACCCTCCCCGCCGCCGTCCGGGCCGAGGCCGCGCGCCGCCCGCGCCCGCTTCTTCCTCCTCGCGCCCGCGCCTCCTCGCCTTTTCCGCGCCATCGCGTCAACCGCCGCGCCACCGCCCGCCATTTCCGGTGACCGCCGCCGGCCTCGCCGAACTCCACTGCGTCTCCCCGCGCCTCCAGGGACCCCCACGGTGGCCGGCGCCGTCGCCCGCCGTCGGATCCGGACGGAGGGGGACCTGATTCGGCCTTCCCCTCCCCTATAGACCTCGCCGGAGTAGACCAAGAGCTCGCGAGAGTTGCATCGGTTCGTGCGCGCTGCCAGCTACAGTAAACCCTAGATCCGGAGGGTAAAGATTTCACTAAGTCCCCAGTTTTTCAATATTTTTAGGCATCTTCATCATGTCGTATCTCTGCATCCGAAGCTCCGATTTATGCGTGTAGCATATTAAAATGTCTGTCTCGACGAGTACATCATTTCATATCATTGCATCATTTTCATTTAATCTCATCTTGATGCCTGAAATGCTGTTGGAAGAGGGCTATGTGATAAACTTGGTAGATCTGTTTCATCAAATAGATATTTGTCATTTTTGCCATGATTAATGTGTGCATAATATGCTCCTGAGATCTACATGTGTTTTGTTATATGCCATGTCATCTTTACAGAGGTACTTATCATTTTTTGTGTGATATTTGTGGTGACTAGCACAAGCTTGCAAAGTAGTGCAATCGGTAATGCTGATTTCAGGGACTTAGAATTTCACTAAGTCCTTGTCCTGATTTTGTCGTTATGCCATATGTTCATGTTGTTTCCTAGTGATCCGTGCCTATTTTGAGGATGATCAGTAAGTATGTTTTGTTAACATTGTGGTGCTCTATCCATCCATGTCTTTGTTTGCATTTATGGAGCACCTAGCTTGAGTCAATCGAGCTCTACTTTTGCTATTTCGTGAATCCTGGCAGATTCTTGACATGATTAGCGATTTTGCCAAGGATGTTGCTATTGATCCGTGCATGCTATGTTGTTGTTCTTGCAATGTCTAGCTTCTATGTCATGTATTCTTGTTGGGTGTATGCTTACTTTGTCATGCCATGCTCTATAGTGAGTGCATCGAGCTCGTGAACATGCCTACTCGTTAACTGATTTGCATGCTCCAGTTATTCACTAAGTCTGAGATCTGTTTATATTTTTGCCATGTTCACATGCTTGCAATTGTATTTTCTGATCCCTATTGGCTCAAGGTCACTAAGGGACTTTTGTAAGTGCTTTCAGTAGCTTCATGTCATGCCTTGGTTTGCCATGTTAAGTTCCTGTAGCATGTAGTTTTCATGCTCTAAAGTGTGCTTCCTGATGTTGAATTCCGGACTTGTGTTAATTTCACTAAGTCTGAAACCTGTTATCGTTTGCACTTTTGTCGTGCTTGTTTGAACCTGTTAATGGATGAATTTGCCATAGCTCAGTGTTCATCTTTTGTCAAGCATCATGAATGGATCCCTGCCATGTATTTTTTTGTCATGTTTGGGTGCTGTAGCATATTTATCTTGATGCATTTAGATGGCTACTTGCTGATTATCGCAGACCAGTGCCATATTTGTTATGCTTGCCATTTCCAAACCGTGCATCCGATTCCGGTGATCTTTATATCGATTTCGACTGAAATCACCTCACCTTTCCAGTGGCATTCTTGGATTTCCCAGTTGAGGTCAGGTTCAATCATTCCTTGTCAAATCTTGCATATGCATCACATACAGCATCCCGCATATCATACCATGTTTGCATCATATTGTTTGGGCATTGCACGTGGTTGATTGTGTTCCGTTTGCTTGTTGTTCTTGTTTGGGTAGAGCCGGGAGACGATTTCGTGAACGAGGAGCCCGTTGAGTTTGCTTACGAGGATCAAGTCAACTCTGACAACTTTGCAGGCAAGATGATCATACCCTCGAAATCACTTCTATCTTTGCTTGCTAGATGCTCGCTCTTTTGCTATGCCTATGCTACGATGACTACCACTTGCTTATCATGCCTCCCAAATTGCCATGTCAAACCTCTAACCCACCATGTCTAAGAAAACCGTTGATTGGCTATGTTACCGCTTTGCTCAGCCCCTCTTATAGCGTTGCTAGTTGCAGGTGTAGATTGGAGA
Organism: Triticum aestivum; assembly: GCF_018294505.1. NCBI lineage: Eukaryota > Viridiplantae > Streptophyta > Magnoliopsida > Poales > Poaceae > Triticum > Triticum aestivum. The sequence continues at coordinate 401,689,651 of NC_057812.1, read as the reverse complement.
TCGTTCCTTGTTGGAACATTGTTTATTGTTGGGATATCACTATATTATCTTGTTATCTTAATGCACCTATATACTTGGTAAAGGGTGGAAGGATCGGCCTTTTGCCTAGTGTTTTGTTCCACTCTTGCCGCCCTAGTTTCCGTCATATCGGTGTTACGTTCCCAGATTTTGCGTTCCTTACGCGGTTGGGTTATAATGGGAACCCCTTGACATTTCGCCTTGAATAAAACTCCTCTAGCAAGGCCCGACCTTGGTTTTACCATTCGCCACCTAGCCTTTTTCCCTTGGGTTTCGCGGACTCAAGGGTCATCTTTATTTTAAACCCCCGGGCCAGTGCTTCTCTAAGTGTTGGTCCAACCCAGAGCACCGTGCGGGGCCGTCCCTTGGCAACTTGGGTTTCGTTGGCTCCCGTACGCTTAGCTTATCCGGTGTGCCCTGAGAACGAGATATGTGCAGCTCCTATCAGGATTTGTCGGCACAACGGGTGGTCTTGCTGGACTTGTTTTACCATTGTCGAGAATGTCTTATAACCGGGATTCCGAGCCTGATCGGGTCTTCCCGCTAGAAGGAATATCCTTCGTTGACCGTGAGAGCTTGTGATGGGCTAAGTTGGGACACCCCTGCGGGGTTTTGAACTTTTGGAAGCCGTGCCCGTGGTTATGGGCAGATGGGAATTTGTTAATGTCCGATTGTATATAACTTGAAACTTAATTTAATTAAAATGAATCAACCGCGTGTGTTACCATGATGGTCTCTTCTTGGCGGAGTCCGGGAAGTGAACACGGTGTTGGAGTAATGCTTGACGTAGGTTGTTCTAGGATCACTTCTTGATCATAGTTCTTCGTTCGTGCTTTGCCTTCTCCTCTCGCTCTCTTTTGCGAACAGGTTAGCCACCATATATGCTAGTCGCTTGTTGCAGCTCCACATACTACCTTGCCTTTACATATAAGCTTAAATAGTCTTGATCACGAGGGTGCGAGATTGCTGAGTCCCAGTGACTCACAGATTACTTCCAAAACCAAATGCAGGGACCGATGATACCGCTCCAGACGATGCGCTTGAGCTCAAGTGGGAGTACGATGAAGACTCTCGTCGTTACTATGTGTCTTTCCCAGATGATTAGTAGTGGTGCCCAGTTGGGGCGATCGGGGATCGTGTCGCATGTGGGGGTTGATCTTTATTTTGGTACCGTAGTCGGACCATGAGTGTATTGGATGATTGTAATGTTATTCATGTATTTGTGTGACATGGCGAGTGTAAGCCAACTATGTATCCTTTCCCCTTTTATATATTACATGGGTTGTTGTGAAGATTACCTTACTTGCGACATTGCTTTCAATGCGGTTATGCCTCTAAGTCATGCTTCGATACGTTGGAGATATAGCCACATCGAGGGCGTTACAAGTTGGTAGTCAGAGCCTTCCCCGACCTTAGGAGCCCCCTGCTTGATCGAATCGTTGGCATTGTTGAGTCTAGAAAAATGTTTTGAGTAATTTAGGATTTATATATCAGAGAGTTTAGGAATTCTTTTTACTCCCCAGTCCCTTCATCGCTCTAGTGAGGCATCCTGACGTAGAGTTTTGACTCTTCTCTTCTCAAATTTCACTAAAAAAATTTAGGATCATGCGGGTATCTTGGAATCGTTCCGATCGATTTGTGACGAGAACATTGTTCTTGGTGCCTCCTGTCATTTAGGGGTTGTGGTAGTGTCCCGGGAGTTGAGCTCCAAGGTGTTGTCGTCACAATTTTATCGTTGAGACTCTGGAATACCTGAGTTTCGCCGACATCGAAAATCTCTTTTGTGCAGTTGTTGGTGAGATAACCTCGACGCCACCCAGTACTGGGGCGGGAGTTCGGGAGTATTGCAATAACTCGTATAACGGATGCTTTTCGAAGGTTGAGGTAGATGATTTCCGAAGGTTTCTTGGTTATGTGTTGAAGGATGGATACAGCTGGATGTAGGATTTGCTAGATTTGGGTGAGATATTATGCTTTCCCTGTATCCCCAACACATGATTGCATAACCGGAAAGGTTCGGGAGTTTCATACGTGGGAATTCTTGTAGCTCTAGTTGTTCTTCCACGGATATTTGGTTTGGGATTGGGTAATCCTCACGAAGTATTTGTTCTTGGTCCGTACCTTTGTTGTTTTTCTTCTACCTCAATTCTAAGTGGCTTCTCAATTTATGGATATGTGACCATTTCAATTGGAATGCATTCGTTCATTTTGTTCGGATGTGAAGACTATATGTTGCAATTTCAACCCGTTTGATTCAGCTTCAATATTTGTCTGTCAATGTGCTAATGGATGTCAACCTCTTCAGGATGGCTCCTCCAACACGCACGACTCCGAGTCCTGATCCGCCACCACCACCTCCACCTCAGGAGGCATGGCAAGCTGTGATGGCCGCGACCAATGCAAACACGCAGCTAATCATGCAACTTCTTCAAGAGCGCAACCAAGGGAGCCAGGGTCATGGCAACAATCAGAATCAGTTTGCTACACTCAACTAGTTCCTTGCTAACCAGCCAAAGACCTTCAACAATTGTGTTGAGGCAACAGACGCTGATGATTGGCTCGTGGACCTATGCAAGCATTTCGAGTGCAGTAACGTCAGGCCCGAGGACTTTGTCAAGTTCGCCTCCTTCCAACTCAAAGACGAAGCTGCAGAATGGTTTCAGCAGTACAAAGATTCCAGAGGAGGCCGTGTGATTACCTGGGATGAATTCCGTCAAGACTTCAAAGCTCATCATATTCCTCGGAGTGTGGTTGAAAGCAAGCGTGAGGAATTCCGCAACCTGAAGCAAGGCTCTATGTCTGTTTACGAGTACAACAAGATGTTTCAGAAGCTCGCTCGTTTTACTAAGCAAGACGTCCCTGACGAGAAGAGCATGATATACCAGTTCAGGGGTGGTCTCAGAGAAGAAATCCAGCTAGCTCTCGTTCTCTTTGAGCCTAAGAGGTACGATGAGTTTTACAACATGGCAATGAAGCAAGAGACTACTCAACTGAAGTGCGATGCTTCCAAGAAGCGAGTCAGAGATGCAACTCCTTCTTCCTCAACTCAAGTGGCTAAGCAGCAGAAGTATTGGCTTCCTCCTCCTCCATTCCGTCAGCCTTATCCGCAGAAGAGCAAAGGTGGCAGTGGATCTTCCCACCCACCCAACCCTGGCTTTCAGAACAAGACTTCGTCTCAAGCTCCAAGATCAAGTGCTCCGTATCACCGTTCGCTTTCAGAGGTCACGTGCAACAAGTGCCAACAGAAGGGTCACTATGCCAACAAATGCTTCAATCAGAGGCGTCTCCCTCCTCCTCCTCCTCCTGTGAGATCGGCAAGTACAGTTGTGGTCAATCATAACCCCAAGCACGCCAAGGTCAACTTGTTGAACGCAGCTCAGGCAGAGGACTCGTTAGATGTCATCATGGGTAACTTTCTAGTTAACTCTGCTCCTGCAAAAGTTCTTTTTGACGCTGGTGCATTGCATTGTTTCATGTCAAGATCATTTGTTTCCAAGCATGACTTCGTTCCGCAAATGTTGGGTAAACCTACGGGAGTGGTTTCTTCGGCTAAGTCTATGAGGGATACTTCAATAGTCCTGGATGTTTCTATCATGATGGGTGATTTCAAGTTTCTGGCTTCTCCAATGGTCCTTGGTAACTCGGATATTGATCTTATTCTTGGAATGGACTGGCTTTCTAAGCACAAGGCTCAGCTTGATTGTGCTGCCAGGCAGATTCAATTGACTCATTCGTCTGAGGATGTAATTGTCTTTGCCGCTAATGACGATACCATCCGTCTATTTTCTCTCAATGAGAAGGGTGAACTGGATGCCATCTCTCAAATTCCAGTCGTTTGCGAATATCAAGATGTCTTTCTAGAAGAGCTTCCAGGAATGCCTCCGCACCGGCCAGTTGAATTCATTATCGATCTTGAGCTGGGCACGGAACCTGTTTGCAAACGTTCCTACAAGCTTGGACCTGAAGAGTTGAAAGAGCTGAAGAAGCAACTCGATATTGAAGAGCGAATGGGTCTCATCTGACCTAGTTCTTCTCCATGGGGTTGTGGAGTTCTTTTTGTGAAGAAGAAGGATGGAATGGACCGACTTTGTGTTGACTACCATCCATTGAACAAGAAGACTATAAAGAACAAGTACCCACTTCCCAACATCAACAAGCTGTTTGAACAACTCAAAGGTGATCAAGTGTTCTCCAAGCTTGATGTCCGTATGGGCTATCACCAGATGCGAATTCGTGAGCAAGATACTCCCAAGACGGCTTTCAGAACAAGCTATGGTTCATATGAATACACTGTCATGTCTTTTGGCCTCGTCAACGCTCCTCTGACTTTCTCTCGCATGATGAACTTCATCTTCAACGCCTACACAAATGACTTCGTCTTGGTCTACCTCGATGACATTTTGGTCTTTTCCAAGAACAAGGAAGATCATGCCAAGCACTTGCATTTGGTGCTCGATAAGCTCAGAGAACATCAGTTCTACGCCAAGTTTTCAAAGTGCGAGTTTTGGCTCGATGAGGTTCTCTATCTTGGACATATCATTTCTGCCAAGGGCATAGCGGTGAATCCTGAGAAGGTGTTTGCAATTGTGAATTGGGAACCACCTCAGAATGTGAAGCAACTCCGCAGCTTCCTTGGTCTCGCAAGCTACTGTCGAAGGTTCATTGAGAACTTTTCAAAGATCGCGAAGCCGCTTTCCAACCTTCTCCAGAAGCACGTGAAGAACTACCCCACTCATGAGCTCGAGTTGGCAGCAATTGTGCATGCTCTTTTGACTTGGAGACATCTCCTATTGGGAAGAAAAGTGGACATCTTCACTGACCACAAGAGTCTCAAGTACATCTTCACTCAGCCTAATCTCAACCTCAGGCAGACTCGTTGGGTCGAAATGATTCAAGAGTATAATCCGAGTATCGAATATACTCCAGGCAAGGCCAATGTAATTGCTGACACATTGAGCAGGAAGGCTTACTACAACAGTCTGATTCTCAAGCCTTACCAACCCGAGCTTTGTGAAGCTTTCCGCAAACTCAATCTGCAAGTTGTTCCTCAAGGTTTCCTCGCCAACCTTCAAGTCTCTCCTACTTTGGAAGATCAGATTCATGAGGCTCAACTTCTTGATGCTATGGTGAAGAAGGTGAAGATTGGGATTGCCAAGAGTCAATCCAAGTACAAGTGCTATCGCCTTGATGACAAGGATACTCTCTTCTTCGAGGATCGCATTGTTGTGCCTAAAGGTGACCTTCATAAAGTCATTATGAATGAGGCTCACAATTCACTCCTCTCCATCCACCCTGGGAGTACGAAGATGTACCAGGACCTCAAGCAGGCGTATTGGTGGACTCGAATGAAGCGCGAGATTGCTCAGTTCGTGAATGAATGTGATGTCTGCAGAAGAGTGAAGGCAGAACACCAATGACCAGCTGGTCTCCTCCAACCTCTTGCCATTCCAGAATGGAAGTTTGACCACATTGAGATGGACTTCGTGACGGGATTTCCAAAGTCCAAGCGTGGCAATGATGCTATATTCGTTGTCATCGACAAACTCATTGAAGTGGCTCACTTTTTGCCTATCAAAGAGTCTATCATTACAGCTCAATTGGCGAAGCTTTATACCTCTCGGATTGTCTCTCTGCATGACATTCCGCAGTTGATCTCTTCAGATCGTGGCAGCATCTTTACCTCCAAGTTTTGGGATTCTTTCCAGAAGGCCATGGGCACCAACATCCGTTTCAGCACAGCTTTTCATCCTCAAACTAGCGGTCAAGTCGAGCGTGTCAATCAGATTCTCGAAGATATGCTCAGGGCTTGCGTTATATCTTTTGGTATGAAGTGGGAAGATTGTCTTCCATATGCCGAGTTCTCCTACAACAACAGCTTCCAAGCGAGTTCGGGCAAGGCCCCATTTGAAATTCTCTATGGCAGGAAGTGTCGTACTCCTCTTAACTGGTCAGAGACCGGTGAACGTCAACTTCTTGGAAATGACTTGATCATAGAGGCAGAGGAAATGTGCAAAGTCATTCATGATAACCTCAAAGCAGCGCAATCGCGCCAGAAGAGCTGCTATGATAGTAAGCATCGTGATTTGGTTTTCGAGATCGGAGACCAATTTTAGCTCCGCATCTCTCCAATGAAAGGTACTCGTGGCTTCGGTATCAAAGGGAAGCTCGCCCCTAGATACGTGGGCCCTTTCAAGATCGTCAACAAGAGAGGCGATCTCGCCTATCAACTTGAGATTCCCTCCAACTTTGCAAATGTGCACGACGTGTTCCATGTCTCTCAGCTCCGCAAGTGCTTCAAGACTCCTGACCGCACCGTCAACTTCGAAGACATTGATCTCCAAGAAGACCTTTCTTATCGTGAGCACCATGTTGCTATTCTTGAAGAAACTGAGTGCAAGACTCGCAATAAGTCAATCAAATTCCTCAAAGTCAAGTGGTCACACCATTCCGACCGTGAAGCCACCTGGGAACGCGAGGACCACCTCCGTTCTAAGTACCCGGCATTTTTCCAGTCCTAGATCTCGGGACGAGATCCTTTCGTAGTGGTGGAGTGTTGTAACACCCCAGATGTAATTTACCTTATCTGTACCACAACTCTTGCCGTTTCCGGCCTAAGTTATTTTATTTTTCCTCGGGTTCGGGTTTTTGTCTCTGTGTGTTGTTGCCTTTGTCATGCATCTCATATCATGTCATCATGTGCATTGCATTTGCATACGTGTTCGTCTCATGCATCCGAGCTTTTTCCCCGTTGTCCGTTTTGCATTCCGGCGCTCCTATGCCCTCCGGTGGTCCTTTCTACCTCTTTTCGTGTGTGGGGGTTAAACATTTTGGGTTTGGACCGAGACTTGCCAAGCGGCCTTGGTTTACTGCCGGTAGACCTCCTGTCAAGTTTCGTGCCATTTGGACTTCGTTTGATACTCCAACGGTTAACCGAGGGATCGAGAAGGCCTTGTATGTGTTGCAGCCCAACACCCTTCCAATTTGGCCCAAAACCCACCTAAACCCCTTCTATCGTCTAGAGTGTTCGATCACGTTCGCGTGGTCAAAAACCGCACTCAATTTGAACATCCCTAGACGTCTATAAATAGATCCCCTTCCAAAAATCTCGAGCAAACCCTAGACCCCTCCCTCTCCACACGCCGCCGGACAAAATCCGGATGGCCGGACACGTCCGCCCGCTCCACCGGACGAACCAGCAGCTGCCACCTGTCCCGCGGGCGAGCCCCACTTCGCCGGCGCCGCGCGGGCCCGCCAGGCCCAGCGCCGGCCCTCCCCGCCACCGTCTGGGCTGAGGCCGCGCTCCGCCCGCGCCCGCTTCTTCCTCCTCGCGCCCGCGCCTCCTCGCCTTTTCCCCGCCGCCGCGCCGCCGCGTCGACCGCCGCCCCGCCGCCCGCCATTTCCGGTGACCGCCGCCGGCCTCGCCGAACTCCACCGCGTCTCCCCGCACCTCCAGGGACCCCCACGGTGGCCGGCGCCGCCGCCCGCCGTCGGATCCGGACGGAGGGGGACCGGATCCGGCCTTCCCCTCGCCTATAGAGCTCCCCGGAGTTGCATCGGTTCGCGCACGCTGCCAGCTACAGTAAACCCTAGATCCGAAGGGTAAAGATTTCACTAAACCCTAGATCCGGAGGGTAAAGATTTCACTAAGTCCCAAGTTTTTCAGTATTTTTAGGCAACTTCATCATGTCGTATCTCTGCATCCGTAGCTCCGTTTTGTGCATGTAGCATATCAAAATGTTCGTATCGACGAGTACATCATTTCATCTCATTGCGTCATTTTCATTTGAGCTCATCTTGATGCCCGAAATGCTGTTGGAAGAGGGCTATATGATAAACTTGGCAGATCTATTTCATCAAATAGATATTTGTCATTTTTGCCATGATTAATGTGTGCATGATATGCTCCTGAGCTCTACATGTGCTTTGTTATATGTCATGCCATCTTTACAAAGGTACCTAACATGTATTTTTGTGATATCTGTAGTGACTAGCACAAGCTTGCACAGTAGTGCAATCGGTAATGCTGATTTCAGGGACTTAGAATTTCACTAAGTCCTTGTCCTGATTTTGTCGTTATGCCATATGTTCATGTTGTTTCCTAGTGAACCGTGCCTGTTTTGAGGTTGATCAGTAAGTATGTTTTGTTAACATTGTGGTGCTCTATCCATCCATGTCTTTGTTTGCATTTATGGAGCACCTAGCTTGAGTCAATCGAGCTCTACTTTTGCTATTTCGTGAATCCTGGCAGATTCTTGACACGATTAGCGATTTTGCCGAGGATGTTGCTATTGATCCGTGCATGCTATGTTGTTGTTCTTGCAATGTCTAGCTTCTATGTCATGTATTCTTGTTGGGTGTATGCTTACTTTGTCATGACATGCTCTATAGTGAGTGCATCGAGCTCGTGAACATGCCTACTCGTTAACTGATTTGCATGCTCTAGTTATTCACTAAGTCTGAGATCTGTTTATATTTTTGCCATGTTCACATGCTTGCAATTGTATTTTCTGATCCCTATTGGCTCAAGGTCACTAAGGGACTTTTGTTAAGTGCTTTCAGTAGCTTCATGTCATGCCTTGGTTTGCCATGTTAAGTTCCTGTAGCATGTAGTTTTCATGCTCTAAAGTGTGCTTCCTGATGTTGAATTCCGGACTTGTGTTAATTTCACTAAGTCTGAAACCTGTTATCGTTTGCACTTTTGCCGTGCTTGTTTGAACCTGTTAATGGATGAATTTGCCATAGCTCAGTGTTCATCTTTTGTCAAGAATCATGAATGGATCCCTGCCATGTATTTTTTTGTCATGTTTGGGTGCTGTAGCATATTTATCTTGATGCATTTAGATGGCTACTTGCTGATTATCGCAGACCAGTGCCATATTTGTTATGCTTGCCATTTCCAAACCGTGCATCCGATTCCGGTGATCTTTATATCGATTTCAACCGAAATCACCTCACCTTTCCAGTGGCATTCTTGGATTTCCCAGTTGAGGCCAGGTTCAATCATTCCTTGTCAAATCTTGCATATGCATCACATACAGCATCCCGCATACCATACCATGTTTGCATCATATTGTTTGAGCATTGCACGTGGTTGATTGTGTTCCGTTTGCTTGTTGTTCTTGTTTGGGTAGAGCCGGGAGACGATTTCGTGAACGAGGAGCCCGTTGAGTTCGCTTACGAGGATCAAGTCAACTCTGACAACTTTGCAGGCAAGATGATCATACCCTCGAAATCACTTCTATCTTTGCTTGCTAGAAGCTCGCTCTTTTGCTATGCCTATGCTACGATGACTACCACTTGCTTATCATGCCTCCCAAATTGCCATGTCAAACCTCTAACCCACCATGTCTAAAAAAACCGTTGATTGGCTATGTTACCGCTTTGCTCAGCCCCTCTTATAGCGTTGCTAGTTGCAGGTGTAGATTGGAGATCGTTCCTTGTTGGAACATTGTTTATTGTTGGGATATCACTATATTATCTTATTATCTTAATGCACCTATATACTTGGTAAAGGGTGGAAGGCTCGGCCTTTTGCCTAGTGTTTTGTTCCACTCTTGCCGCCCTAGTTTCCGTCATATCGGTGTTATGTTCCCGGATTTTGCGTTCCTTACGCGGTTGGGTTATAATGGGAACCCCTTGACAGTTCGCCTTGAATAAAACTCCTCCAGCAAGGCCCGACCTTGGTTTTACCATTCGCCACCTAGCCTTTTTCCCTTGGGTTTCGCGGACTCAAGGGTCATCTTTATTTTAAACCCCCGGGCCAGTGCTTCTCTAAGTGTTGGTCCATCCCAAAGCACCGTGCGGGGCCGTCCCTTGGCAACTTGGGTTACGTTGGCTCCCGTACGCTTAGCTTATCCGGTGTGCCCTGAGAACGAGATATGTTCAGCTCCTATCGGGATTTGTCGGCACAGCGGGTGGTCTTGCTGGACTTGTTTTACCATTGTCGAGGATGTCTTATAACCGGGATTCCGAGCCTGATCGGGTCTTCCCGCTAGAAGGAATATCCTTTGTTGACCGTGAGAGCTTGTGATGGGCTAAGTTGGGACACCCCTGCAGGGTTTTGAACTTTCGAAAGCCGTGCCCACAGTTATGGGCAGATGGGAATTTGTTAATGTCCGATTGTAGATAACTTGAAACTTAATTTAATTAAAATGAATCAACCACGTGTGTTACCGTGATGGTCTCTTCTCGGCGGAGTCCGAGAAGTGAACACGATGTTGGAGTAATGCTTGACGTAGGTTGTTTTAGGATCACTTCTTGATCATCGTTCTTCGTTCGTGCTTTGCCTTCTCCTCTCGCTCTCTTTTGCGAACAGGTTAGCCACCATATATGCTAGTCGCTTACTGCAGCTCCACATACTACCTTGCCTTTACCTATAAGCTTAAATAGTCTTGATCGCAAGGGTGCGAGATTGCTGAGTCCCCGTGACTCACAGATTACTTCCAAAACCAGATGCAGGGACCGATGATACCGCTCTAGACGATGCGCTTGAGCTCAAGTGGGAGTTCGATGAAGACTCTCGTCGTTACTATGTGTCTTTCCCAAATGATCAGTAGTGGTGCCCATTGGGGCGATCGGGGACCGTGTCGCATGTGGGGGTTGATCTTTATTTTGGTACCGTGGTCGGACCATGAGTGTATTGTGATTGTAATGTTATTCATGTATTTGTGTGACGTGGCGAGTGAAGCCAACTATGTATCCTTTCCCCTTTTATATATTACATGGGTTGTTGTGAAGATTACCATACTTGCGACATTGCTTTCAATGCGGTTATGCCTTTAAGTCGTGCTTCGACACGTAGGAGATATAGCCGCATCAAGGGCGTTATATTCCACTGGTGGTGCCCTTGAAGGCGGCAACTCGGCCTTTACAAACAAGGTTGGGGCAATCTCCACAACCAAATTGGAGGCTCCCAACAGCACCACGAAGCTTCACCACAATGGACTGTGGCTCTGAGGTGACCTCAACCACCTAGGGTGCTCAAACACCCAAGAGTAACAAGATCCGCAAGAGATTAGTGGGGGAATCAAATTTCTCTTGGTGGAAGTGTAGATCGGGGCCTTCTCAACCAATCCCTAGAAAATCAACAAGTTTGATTGGCTAGGGAGAGAAATAGGGCTAAAATGAGCTTTGGAGCAACAATGGAATTTTCAGGAGGAAGAGGTACTTTTCTTGCAGAAGAAGACCCCCTTTATATAGTGGGGGACAAATCCCACCGTTATGCAACCCTCAGCCCGCACATAAGCGGTACTAACGCTTGAGGAGCGGTACTACCGCCCAAGCGGTAGTGGCAGAAAGTATGTGCAATGACACAGGGCCACGAGCTAGTAGTGCCGCCGGAGCGATACTACCGCTCGCCCCAGAGATACTACCGCTGGGGTTGCAATACTACTGCACTGTGGTGGTAGGGGCAGTGGTAGTACGGACACAACGGTACTACCGCCCGAAATGGGCGGTACTACTGCTTATAGCCGGTACTACCGCTCCCTACTACCGCTGAGGCAAATAGGGGAACGCTGAAGAGTAGAGCCGCGAGCGGTAGTGGCAACAGTAGTAGGCGCAATACTACCACCTATAAGCGGTACTACCGCTTCAACTATCGCTCCTACTACCGCTTGTCGTACTGGGTCAAAAGGGGTTCCACGGAAGGGAGCCAAAGGGACTATCGATGGACTACCGTGTAACCCGACACAACAAAACGAGCCCCGAGCATAGGACGGTAGTACACACGGTACTAGCAGCGGTGCTACTGCTGGCAACACTCCAACACCCTTCTGCAAAACAGAGGAAGAACTCCATCGAATCGGAAAGATAACCGGGGTGCAAAGAAGAATGTGTACGTGATGATTCCACCCAAACCTTTCTGAAGCGGGCCCTCTTGATAGTACGGTTTCCTTACGACTCAAGTTCATCGAAAAAAGCACGAAAAACAACCGTCTTCACTCAAAAACTCCGCGGGGCTCGAATCGTCTTATGCCATATGATCAATTATCTGAAATGCACAAAGCACACGATCAGTCTGCAAAGACATTGTCATCAATCAACAAAACCACTAAGGGAGAAATATGCCCTAACAGCAGTGGTACCACCTCTTGCTCAGCACCGACTCGCAGAGGACCAACTCTCGGCGGAGCGCATGTTCGAAGATGTCGTAATGGCCATGGTTGCAACGAACCTGGGCTTCGTGAATGAGAATCGGGCGGTCCTCGCATCCGTGCACAATGATGCATCATCTGCTGCGAGTTGGCAGCTCCGCGTCAACAAGGTGTTGCGCAACCGCCTCTTCGAGGGGCTGGAGGACAAGGACGATGACGCGCTAGACCAACACGACAGCGATGCCAACGAGGCATTCGTTGTCAACTCTGAACCGTCTCACGCGGGGCCGTCGACCTCACTCCGTTGGAGATGAGTGGAGTAGGATTTTAGTTGTTTTTAGGTCCTTTTACCATCTATTATTTCCGCTTCAGTTGGATGGCCGGCTGCCCGCCCACTATTTACAGACACGTCGAGAAATGTCCTCATACATTTAGGACCGTCCATTTGGTATTCAGTTTGGAGTTGCCTGGCAGACTGTTTACAGACTAACTGTTTATGTGAAAGTTTAATTTTATAACGAAGAAAAATAATAATGGGACACTAACAAATGAAGGGAGAGCTTACGCGGTGTGACAACGGCTTGCTGCACCGCTTACTTTCATCTCATTTCTTCCCCACCCATCACCTCCCTTGGATCTGCAACCATTATTATCGTCCACGCACCGCTGCCCGTCCACTGCCCACGAACACGTCGAGAAATATCTGCATACATTTAGAACCGTCCATTTGGTATTTGGTTTGGAGTTGCCCTGACCCTCTTGATAAACTGTTCACAGACCAACCATTTCAGTTCAGGCTGCAAGTGGGATTACCTGCGGGCGTCCCACTTAATGTCGCAACTGTCCACTTATTTATGTGGGCTTATGTGGGTAACCCACAAATGCTACATGGTTTGTTCGCGGACGCCCGCTTGCCCACATAATTAGTAGACAAAGCGAAACAGAATAGATCAATCGTTAGACTAACTCACAGGAAGGAAGCCAGATGCGGATCACTAAAACTTCATAACACAGCTGCATGCTGAACGCACTACGGGTTGGATTTTGCTCTGTGATTCTCACAGTCAACAACCTGCTCATGTGGGTTGGATTTTGCTTTGTGATGCTCGCAGTCAACAGCCTGCTCTTGCGGGCCTTGTTAGTTGAATCGTGATCCTAGACGCGGTTGTTGCTCGCCTTCAATCAGCCGCTCCTGAAACCTTGCCGGTCACCAGATTTAACCATTCATCACATTATTAAACTTAGACTCGGATAATAGTGTCAGAGAATGAGATAGTCATGGAGTAGAGAGGATGGTGGGAGGTTTCTCGGCCATGGAGGAGCTAGCTAGCCGCCAGCACTCTAGCGACTCCTCACGGAATACTTTTTTTTCTTGAGACAATCTTCACGGAATACCTAATGTCCAGTGTTTGTATCGAGGAAGGATATTTGGGTTATGTGGGTAAGATGCGAGCCTGGCGGGATGTTTCACAAGTCTCACATATTTTCTTTCTCAACCGTGGACGTCCACGAATGACATTATGCGGGCTTGATTAAGCGGCGCCGCGGACGGCCCGTTCCCACTTGCAGCGTGAATTTCAATGAAAGTTTAATTTCAACAAATAAAATGAAATGAAACACTGACAAATAAGAAAAAACTCACGTGGTGTGACTACGCCTCCACTTTCCTCTCCTTTCTTCCCCACCCACCACCTCTTTATCGTCCACGCACCTCTCCTCCCATAGCCTCTCGCTCCACTCGCCGCCTGCGCTGACCTGTGGGCCCCTGCTTCTGCCTCCCCTTCCTCATCTTATTACTTTCCTCACCACGCCGATCCGCCGGTTTGTCTCGCAAACCCTAACCCTAGAGTCCGCTTCGCTCCTCCTCCCCCAACAAGATCTCTCTCCTAATCTTTGGATGCACCGGCTCCGATGTCTGCCCCACCACCCCCCGCCTCCTCCGACGATGATGGTAAGCCCGCCGACGAGGAGGGCGTAGAGATCCGCGAGGTATGGGCGAACAACCTCGAGGCGGAGTTCGCCGTGATCCGTGACGTCGTCGACGATTACCCGTACATCGCCATGGACACCGAGTTCCCGGGCATCGTGTGCCGCCCGCTCGGGAGCTTTCGCTCCAATGACGAGTACAACTACGCCACCCTCAAGGCCAACGTCGACATGCTGAGCCTCATCCAGCTTGGTCTCACCCTCTCCGACGAGAACGGCGCACTCCCGGCCAGGGGCACGGGGGGGCGCCCCTGCGCCTGGCAGTTCAACTTTCGGGGCTTCGATCCGCGCTCAGACCCCGCCAACGCTGACTCCATCGACCTGCTACGCAACAGCGGGATCGACTTCGACCGCTTCACCACCGAGGGTGCTGACACAGGCCACTTCGCCGAGCTGCTCATGTCGTCGGGCGTCCTGCTCAACGCTGAGCTCCAGTGGGTCACATTCCACAGCGGGTACGACTTCGGGTACCTGCTCAAGCTGCTAACCGGGCGGAACCTACCCGACACCATGCCTGGATTCTTTGACCTCATCAGAATCTACTTCCCTGTGCTGTACGACATCAAGCATCTCATGAAGTACTGCGGCAGCCTCCATGGTGGCTTGAGCAAGCTTGGTGAGCTACTTGGTGTCCAACGTGTGGGGATCTGCCACCAGGCTGGGTCCGACTCGCTGCTGACCTTGCAGTGCTTCCAAAAGCTGAAGGAGGCATATTTCAGAGGATCGACCGAGAATTATGCCGGTGTATTGTATGGTCTTATTTCTGATGGTGGGGAGAACAGACCACCAGCAGCTCTGCTCATCGAATGAGTAATGGATAGTCAAATAAGACAATGTTATGGTTGAAAAAAAGGAAATGTTTCTGTTGAATATATGCTCTCTGATCTGAATATTTGCTTGTGGTTGCCATAGTATAGCTATTGTTCCCAGTTAAATGACTCTCGTTGCTATATCATGGTAGTTCTGTTGAATGCTCGGTCTTTCCCTTTGAGCTGTATGGGACATCTATCAAGGTTTGGGACAGCCCTTGATGTGTACGACTGAAAATTGAACTGTTGTGCATTTTGGGGGGAGCCCAGTCATTCATATAGAGGTGTCAACCATCTGGTCTTAGTTTTGCTGCCATATTGCCTTTCTGTGGAATTCAATGAACTCTTCATTGTTTGTGTTGATTTTCATTCTTCAGAATGAATGATTTTCATATTGCAGCTCAAAGTAGTTGATTAATATTTTTTTCAGTCTAGACTATTAAGTATGTCCAAACATATCATTGCTTGCACAGCCCTAGCACCTCTTATCAACCATTGTAATGGATATCCTGCAAGATAAACACTATTTGACTGGCTCCCCTTAATTACTGGGACTTGACTGTAATGTAGAATGTTTATTTTAGCAGCCTTTTAGGTGCATAGGTGCACAACATGTGTTCTATCATACCAGTTTCTTGCTTTATTTCGCTAACGTATCACAAATACCATTTCAGTAAATGCAGAGCTTGATTCAGCGTTCTACTTTGGTTTTGTCCCATACTGGGAACTACTCCATTGATATCAAACCTACAGTTTTTCTCTTCGCAGGTGATAAGATAAGATCGTTTGCTCATTTACAGTGGCCATTGAGGGCTTCTTTGGATTGTAGGAATTAAACCTACAGTTTTTCTCTTCACTGGTGATAAGATAAGATCGTTTGGTCCTTTACAGTGGCAACTGAGGGCTTCTTTGGATTGCGGGATTTTTTTTAACATAGGAATAGGAAAAAATTGGATTGAGATAGCATGTTCTATGTATTCTACAGGGTTACAAAACACAGGAATTTTATAAGATGTGTCTTTAGATGGTGCAAATGGAAATGAATAGTTTTAGGGTTTCTTTGGATTGCAGGCATTTTGAAACGTAGGAATAGAAGGAAAAAAAACTATTTGAATTGAGATGACATGTCCTGTGAATTCCAACTAGACTTCAAAACACGTTGAAAGATGGTACTTCTAGCTTAGTTGCTAGTGCCATTTCTTATGACTGTTATTATATGTTGTTAGATTTTAATCATGTTGTGTATCATCATTGTAATAAGGAGAGCAACCAGGTCGCTCATGAACTAGCTAGGCAGCTAAGTACTCTTCCCCTAGTATCTGGATGGACTGTCCTCCGAGTGAGATGGTTCCCTTGGTTGTAAATGATGCTACTCTATTGACTGAATAAAGGAGGAACCAGTTTTTCAAAAAAGACTTCAAAACACAGGAACTTTATAAGCAGTGTCTTTGGATGGTATAGGAAATGAAAACATGAATATAAAAGGATTGAGAGAGACACAGAGTGCAAGTTCATTGGACTTCTCAAAAGAAAATAATAAATGAGGTTTGAGCTCATGTTTAAATTCCTATGATGTTGGCGGATGATCGTCGAGATCGAAGCTGAAAATAATAAATGAGGTTTGAGCTCATGTTTAAATTCCTATGGTGTTGGCGGATGATCGTCGAGATCGAAGCTACGGTGCTGCTCCTATGTTGTTCGGCCATGGGTTAAACACTTCAATCATTCCATACACGCGTGGAAGGATTACCCAGGTTTAGGCCACCGTAGTGGTGTAATACCTACTCCTGCTTCAGTGTTTTTTTTTCTGTATTCCTTTCTACAAATGTTGCCGCCATGCCTTTTTTATACTTAAAGGGCTTGGCTTGGTTGACTTCCCACATGTCCCTACATAACGCCAGGAGCAGGGATGATAGACATCTATTGTGCACGGAGAGCGGAAAGCCCTTTACACCGTGCATATGTCTCACGCTGCCATCGATCAGAGCATGGCATGGCGTAGTTGATAGGATCGATATGGTTGACTAGAAGGGGTGAATAGGTAACTAACAATTTTTAGCTTTTCTTTACCAAATTAAACTTAGCATCAAAATAGATTGTCTAGATATGCAACTAGGTGAACAACCTATATGAAGCAACAACAACTAGCACACAAGCAACCAAGGGATACAACACAATATAAGTTTGCATAAGCAAAGGTAAGAGATAACCAAGAGTGGAACCGATGGAGACGAGGATGTGTTATCGAAGTTCCTTTCCTTTGAGAGGAAGTACGTCTCCGTTGGAGCGGTGTGGAGGCACAATGCTCCCCAAGAAGCCACTACGGCCACTGTATTCTCCTCACGCCCTCACACAATGCGAGATGCCGTGATTTCACTATTGGCGACCGAACCTTTACAAACAAGGTTGGGGCTATCTCCACAACTTAATCGGAGGCTCCCAACAATACCACGGAGCTTCACCACAATGGAATGTGGCTCCGAGGTGACCTCAACCGTCTAGGATGCTCAAACACCCAAGAGTAACAAGATCTGCAAGGGATTAGTGGGGGGAATCAAATTTCTCTTGGTGAAAGTGTAGATCTGGGCCTTCTCAACCAATTCCTAGAAGATCAATAAGTTTGATTGGCTAGGGTGAGAGATCGGGCAAAAAATGAGTTTTGGAGCAACAATGGAGCTTGGGGGAAAAGAGGTAGGTCAACTTGGAGAAGAAGACCTCCTTTTATAGTGGGAGAACCAATCCAACCGTTACCCCCCTCTTCAGCCCGCACAGAGCGGTACTACTGCTCAGTGGGGCAGTACTACAGCTGGTAGAAATGGTACTACCGCGACCCCAGTGGTACTACCGCGGTGACTGAGAGTAGAAGCAAAAGAGAGAGAACATGAGAGAGAATGAGGGTATAGGCGACACTAGTAGCGGTGGTAGTCGCGGTACTACCGCTGTTACTGCCGCTACTACTGCCGCACATCCCGACACAAGAAAAAACATCCTCGTATCGAGGAGATAGCGGTGCCGAACCAGGACGGTACTGCCGCCAATGCACCCAAGCGGTACTACCGCTGTAGGACAGCGGTACTGTCGCTTGAGGACCATGGGCGGTACTACCTCGCTCCCCGTCAAACAATATTCGACACAAGGGGAGCCAAAGAATATTCTCAAGTATTAGCAGCTGAGTTGTCAATTCAACCACACCTGAAAACTTAATATCATTTTTGGGTTTTATAGTGATTGTAACAGTAGTAACGAAAAAGTAAATAAGCGAAGAACAATATATGAAAAGCTCGTAGGCATTGGATCGGTGATGGAGAATTATGTCGGATGCGATTATTCATGCAACAGTTATAACATAGGGTGGCACAGAACTAGCTCCAATTCATCAATGTAATGTAGGCATGTCTTCCGAATATAGTCATACGTGCTTATGGAAAAAAACTTGCATGACATCTTTTGTCCTACCCTCCCGTGGCAGCGGGGTCCTATTGGAAACTAAGGGATATTAAGGCCTCCTTTTAATAGAGTACCGGACCAAAGCATTAACACATAGTGAATACATGAACTCCTCAAACTACGGTCATCACCGGGAGTGGTCCCGATTATTGTCTCTTCGGGGTTGCCGTATCATAACACATAGTAGGTGAATATAGACTTGCAAGATAGGATCAAGAACTCACATATATTCATGAAAACATAATAAGTTCAGATCTGAAATCATGGCACTCAGGCCCCAGTGACAAGCATTAAGCATAGCAAAGTCATAGCAACATCAATCTCAGAACATAGTGGATACTAGGGATCAAAACCTAACAAAACTAACTCGATTACATGATAAATCTCATCCAACCCATCACCGTCCAGCAAGCCTACGATTGAATTACTCACACACGACGGTGAGCATCATGGAATTGGTGATGGAGGAAGGTTGATGATGACGATGGCGAAGAATTCCCCTCTCCGGAGCCCGAACGGACTCCAGATCAGATGATAACTATCGATTTGGTGGAAACGACTTTGACGATTCGACTACAAACATGCAATGACGTAGCGCCTTAGCAATCGCTAAACCAACTCCGAGAAGTTATTGACCATGCCGGAGCACGATCAACCTGACCACGAAGGTCTATTCCTGCACGCAATTGAAGAACAAGTAAGAATATGATAATGCAATCTGAATATTGCGAATATAGATGAAGTATTGATAAAGGTGGGGATCCGAAAGCGGTCTTGGTCTGGTCGTTGGACACAAACGAAGTACACGAAGTTGCAATGACTAACTTTTAACTAAACAAATCCCAAGGAAAAAGCTACTAGATGGATCTACTTATATAGTAGCAAGGGGTGGCGGCCAAGGAGGTGGAAGGACGCCCCAAGTCAGCCTAAAACCAACCCTAGGTCGTACAAGGCTCATTGGCCCAAATGGAGGTGATGCAACACCTTTGGACTTGTTGTTTGACTTGGATTCTGCTGCAGCATCAGATTGTTTTGTCGATATCTCAATGCTCCAAATGAATTTAAAGGTGAATCCAATTGGGTTGGAAAGAGCATGAAATCTACTTTCCAACAAAAAAGAATCACCCAATTTGGAGTCCGTATGAAAAAGTTGCTGGCGTTTTGAGTCGGGTATGTCTATGCAGTCCGAATCTAAATCCAAAACGTGAGAGACTTGGACTCTATCTTCTCTTGGCCCAAAAGTGACGTGAAAGGACTTTTTGAATAAAACCTAAATTTCTCCTTTTCCCTTATCTTCATGTGTGGATTGTACAAATGTCCCATACACCTGCAGTTAGACAAAACACAAAAGTGTGTGAAGTATTTTTGTTCTGGATAACATAAATAGATTATTGAATAGTTTGCACTAGAAATCACTTGAGAAATATGCATGTATGCAATATTTTTGGTCATATCCAAGGTAGTCATGTCCTCATCATCCTCCCCTTCTTGAAAACAAAGCCGTCCTCGGCGTTGCTTAATGTGAAATGTGGCTAACAAAAGAGACAAGGTGTACATGTTGTATATGTATATGTCATCCATTTTTACTTGCCTTGATTTTTGCATATATGACACATGTATACATGAGTAACTTTCATAGATCATAAAATATAAAGCCAAAATATTATCATAAGTAGAAGGCATGAAAATATTGCAACTCAGTCTGCACATATAAGTGAAGCTCTTATTCATATCAAAAGATTGACATATTTTCATCATTAAACCATACATCATTAAACCATACCAACATTGGTGAATAAATCATACTTGCATCAAATTTACATGCGACAACATGCTTAAATAAGCAAACATGTAATAAGTCATTGGACACTAAATCATCACCAAGATTAGAGGTCATATCAAAATGATTAAACATTGGTTCTTTTGCATCAATAGTTAATTCAATGGGTGCACTCAAAATTGTTGGTATTTCAGTTGTTTGATCACATGGCAGAGTCAAATTATCAACATAGTCCTCTAAAATAGGTGGTACGATCAAAGTAGTGGGCAGCTCATCAGATGATGCATTCACATTGACAAGGCATTCATCATTCTCATGTAGAGATGGAAGATCAGTACCTTTGTCATTACCTCTTATGATCAACTTAGATGATGTAGCGACTCTCGGGGGCGATGTGTCACATGGTGGAGGTGATGTAGTACTCGCAACAATGGATGTGGTTGTCATAGTATGCCTAGTAGTTGAAGGAACAATCATATCAACTCTTGGAATGTGCACCGTGTGCTTGTTCTCCTCGTGGGCAACACGTCATTTTATTTCCTGTTCAGCTTTGCAAGCAAGACAAAACAAATGGTCCATAGGATAACACTCTTCATGAATTAATATCTCTTGAATATCACGGTTTAATCCTCCCCAAAATCTATCCATAAAATCATCTTCACTTTCTTCTAAAGAGGAATGCAACAAGGTAGTTTGTAAATCATCATAATATTTTGTTACAGTGTCACTACCTTGTTTTAAATGTTGCAACTTCTTAATCATGTCGCGAGTATAATAAGCGGGAACGAAAGTATGTCGCATGGCATGTTTCAAATCATTCCAAGTAGTAGGCCTATAATCAGGGTGTAACCGACAATATTCACTCCACCAAACCAAAGCATAACCAGTGAAAGAACCAACCGCAACCTTAACCTTTTTATGTTCATCAAAATTATGGGAAGCCAATATATTTTTTATGTTGAACTCCCATTCAATATATAAAGCAGGTCTAAAACGGCCATTAAATGGTGGTATAGATACATTAACCTGGTCATGTGCATTTGGATGTTTGTGCACCTCTTGTGACGGTTGTGGTATTTGCAAAGGTGGTGGCACGTCTCCCACGATCGACAAAGCCCATGAATTGACTCTGGATCCTGTCATGGTTAGTAGAAACAAGAAACAAAATCCAAAAAAATGTTCCTATGAACTACTTGGAAGTGGTGGTAAAACACTCACAGTATAGCAAATCTCAATATCTTACAAGTTCTTACCATGCAGCAGGTGGTGATCGGCAACCAACGGTGTCAAATAACTCTGAAGATTGAGTAAAGCGATTGCCAGGGGAAAGTGCATAAACACGGTGTAGAAATATGTGGAGCTTGGAAGGCTTAACTATATGGTAGCAAAAGATTAGCAATAATCAATTCAGAGATGCAATGTTGAAGAAACGTTCAACGACGGTACTGTGCTGGTCCTAGGCTAGACCGGACTAGAGACGCGAGCCTAGGACACTAATGAGGTCACGACGTAGCACAACTAGCATCAATGAAGGATACTAAGTAGCTCTGGATAGCAAGATATAAGTGAAGATCACAACGGCAGTAAAAGATAATGATGTGAAACAACAGCCAAGCAGGATATATCAACAACTTTCTCTTCAACTTTCCTCTAGAAAAGTTTGTGCCAATTTTTTGATAATTTTTTCAAGAATGGTATTGACTCAAGCTTTCAAACGCAAAAGGAATCACTCAATTCCGAGTTGATATGAGGAGTCAAAAAAATTCTAAAACTGGCCTGAAAAACTGGAATAAGCTGTGTTCGTGAACTTCGGAGGGCAAAAAGACATATTTAGAAACCGATTTTGAGGTGCCAAATATTGAACATGCTTCTGCAACTATTTAGATGCGGCTCGTCGCTAGCTTTTATTTGAGTACTCGCGGAGTTAAAACGGACTTTGCATGAGGAAGTTATGCCTGTTTTACTGAACAGTGCACAAAACAGATTCCAATCCGAATTCAACTAAGAGATTGAGTCTAGATAGATCCGAATTTTATTTTTTCTTCTCTCTTTTTATCGCTTTTTTCCTCACACTTTTTTCTTTTTCTTTTTCTTTCTTTCTCTCGTTTTTTCTGTCTCTCTCTCTCTCTTTCCAAAACAAACTAGATAAGATGCAGATTAGATCAAGCGAAGATGTGAACGATCTCAACTATGATTATGACAATGAACGATGGGTAGCACGTGATGGAAATTGATGGATGGGTGGTGGATAGCGGAAGGGATAATGATGCAGCGGCGGCATGACTAATGTGAATAGAACTCGAAACTCTAAATGATCTAGACACTAAGACCAGCAACTCGACACGATGATGCAACCGATAATTCAACTATGCAAGCAATGAAAAGAAAATTGTAAAGGCTCAGACTGGCTTGGAAAAAGGATGAATAGATCTAACTTTTTGTGGCTTTTTCTTGGACAATAGGTAAGAAAATAAATCTAATCTAGGAAAAACTGGAAATTCTCACCGAGCAACATGAAAACTGATACCACTTGATAGAAGTGAGGGTCTCGATCTTACGATAAGATGATAACTATCGATTTGGTGGAGACGACTTTGACGATCCAACTACAAACGTGCAATGACATAGCGCCTTAGCAATCGCTAAACCAACTCCGAGAGGTTATTGACCACGCTGGAGCACGATCAACCTGACCACGAAGGTCTATTCCTACACGCAATCGAAGAACAAGTAAGAATATGATAATGCAATCTGAATATTGCGAATATAGATGAAGTATTGATAAAGGTGGGGATCCGAAAGCGGTCTTGGTCTGGTCGTTGGACACAAACAAAGTACACGAAGTTGCAATGGCTAACTTTTAACTAAACAAATCCCAAGGAAAAAGCTACTAGATGGATCTACTTATATAGGAGCAAGGGGTGGCGTCCAAGGAGGTGGAAGGACGTCCCAAGGCAGCCTAAAACCAACCCTAGGTCGTACAAGGCTCATGGGCCCAAATGGAGGTGATGCAACACCTTTGGACTTGTTGTTTGACTCGGATTCTGCTACAGTGTCAGATTGTTTCGTCGATATCTCAATGCTCCGGACGAATTTGAAGGTGAATCCAATTGGGTTGGAAAGAGCACGAAATCTACTTTCCAAAAAAAAGGAATCACCCAATTCGGAGCCCGTATGAAAAAGTTGTTGGCGTTTTGAGTTAGGTATGTCTGTGCAGTCCGAATCTGAATCTAAAACGCGAGAGACTTGGACTCTATCTTCTCTTGGCCCAAAAGTGACGTGAAAGGACTTTTTGAATAAAACCTAAACTTCTCCTTTTCCCTTATCTTCATATGTGGATTATACAAATGTCCCATACACCTGCAATTAGACAAAACATAAAAATGTGTGAAGTATTTTTGTTCTGGATAACATAAATAGATTATTGAATAGTTTGCACTAGAAATCACTTGACAAATATGCATGTATGCAATATTTTTGGTCATATCCAAGGTAGTCATGTCCTCATCAGCCCTCTCAAGAGAGTTTAGGGCTTGGCGGCGGCTCCGTATTGTAAAACGCGATGAATCCTTCTCCTTGAACACGAATATATGGAGTTGGAGTTGAGGTCGGTGGAGCGTTAGGGGGCCCATGAGGCAGGGGGCGCGCCTACCCTCGTGGACAGGGTGCAGGCCCCCTGACGTGGATTCTTCTTCCAGTATTTTTTTAATATATTCCAAAATAATCTCTGTTGATTTTCAGGTCATTCCGAGAACTTTTATTTGCACAAAAATAACACCATGGCAATTCTGCTAAAAACATCGTTAGTCCGGGTTTGTTCCATTCAAATCATGCAAGTTAGAGTCCAAAACAAGGGCAAAATTGTTTGGAAAAGTAGATACGATGGAGACATATCAACTCCCCCAAGCTTAAACCTTTGCTTGTCCTCAAGCAATTCAGTTGATAAACTGAAAGTGATAAAGAAAAAATTTTACAAACTCTGTTCGCTCTTGTTGTTGTAAATATGTAAAGCCAGCATTCAGGTTTTCAGCAAAGATTATGAACTAACCATATTCACAATAACATTTAGGTCTCATGTTTACTCATATCAATGGCACAATCAACTAGCGAGCAATAATAATAAATCTCGGATGACAACACTTTCTCAAAAAAATCATAATATGATATAACAAGATGGTATCTCGCTAGCCCTTTCTGAGACCGCAAAACATAAATGCAGAGCACCTTTAAATATCAAGGACTGACTAGACATTGTAATTCATGGTAAAAGAGATCCATTCAAGTCATACTCAATGTAAACTAACAGTAATTGATGCAAATGACAGCGGTGCTCTCCAACTGGTGCTTTTTAATAAGAGGATGATGACTCAACATAAAAGTAAATAGATAGGCCCTTCACAGAGGGAAGCAGGGATTTGTAGAGGTGCCAGAGCTCGGTTTTGAGATAGACATGAATAATATTTTGAGCGATATACTTTCATTGTCAACATAACAATCGAGAGATCTCGATATATTCCATGCTACACACATTACAGGAGGTTCCCAAGCAGAATGGTAAAGTTTATACTCCCCCACCACCAACAAGCATCAATCCATGGCTTGCCCGAAACAACGGGTGCCTCCAACTAACAACAATCCCGGGGGAGTTTTGTTTGCAATTATTTTGATTTGATTTGCTTAAAGCATGGGACTGGGCATCCCGGTGACCAGCCATTTTCTCGTGAGTGAGGAGCGGAGTCCACTCATCTTGAGAATAACCCACCTAGCATGGAGGATACAGAAATCCCTAGTTGATACATGAGCTATTCGAGCATACAAACAGAATGTTTATTTGAAGGTTTAGAGTTTGGCACATACAAATTTACTTGGAACGGCAGGTAGATACCGTATATAGGCAGGTATGGTGGACTCATATGGAATAACTTTGGGGTTTATGGAGGTGGATGCACAAACAGTATTCCCGCTTAGTACAAGTGAAGGCTAGAAAAAGACTGGGAAGCGACCAACTAGAGAGCGACAACAGTCATGAACATGCATTAAAATTAATCAACACCGAATGCAAGCATGAGTATGATATAATTCACCATGAACATAAATATCGTAGAGGCTATGTTGATTTTGTTTCAACTACATGCGTGAACATGTGCCAAGTCAAGCCACTCGAATCGTTCAAAGGAGGATACCACCCTATTATACCACATCACAACCATTTTAATAGCATGTTGGCACGCAAGGTAAACCATTATAAACTCCTAGCAAATTAAGCATGGCATAAGCAACTACAATCTCTAATTGTCATTGCAAATATGTTTCTGTCATAATAGACTGAATCAGGAATGATGAACTAATCATATTTACAAAAGCAAGAGAGGTCGAGTTCATACCATCTTTTCTCATCTCAATAAGTTCATCATATAATCATCATTATTGCCTTTCACTTGCACGACCGGATAGTGTGGATAATAATAATAGTGTACGCGCATTGGACTAAGCTGGAATCTGCAAGCATTCAATTCAAGAGAGAAGACAAGGTAATATGGGCTCTTTGTTAGATCAACAATAATGCATATGAGAGCCACTCAACATTTTCATTATGGTCTTCTCCTCTCGATCCCCAAAGAAAAGAAACAAAACTATTTACACGGGAAAGCTCCCAACAGGCAAAAGAAGAACGAAAAATCTTTTTGGGTTTTCTTTTTAATTACTATTACTACATGCATGGAAAGTAAACTAACTAAAAGCTACAACTATTTTTTTCTTAAGGTTTATTAAGGCACACAAGAAGAAAGCTAAAAAGGAAATAAACTATCATGGATGATACAATGAAAAAGTATGAGCACCGACAACTAGCATGAGTGTGTGAACATGAATGTAATGTCGATGAGAAATACGTACTCCCCCAAGCTTAGGATTTTGGCCTAAGTTGGTCTATGCCCATGGATCAAAGTAGCCCTCTCCGGTGTAAGGGAGAGTGTCCTCTGGGTGCCACTGGTTGACAATCTCCTCCGGATTCCACTGATAAACTGACTGTCGATAAGGGTCCTGGAGTGGTTCCGGCTCAGGCTCTGGAGCTGGTGTCACACTCCAGTATGCATAAACATCCTCCGGTAAAATAAGGTACTTGTCTAAAAATATGTTAAACAAAGAGGGAGCAGACAAGGTAATAGTCTCAAAGTTATTCTTACCAAAAATCAGTCTATAGTTAAGCAACTTCTTCTTATTATTAATAATAAAATCATGTGCTACCATGCTCTTATAATCTAGAAAAATATTAGGCAGCAACTTTTCCTCTTTCTCATAATGTCTGATGGGTATGTTAAAGTGTGCAGCTAGGCACGAGGCAAAGATGCCTCCAAGGACGGGGCCCTTAGTACGGTTCAGGTTTAACCGCTTAGCAACAATAGCGCCTAAACTGAAGGTAGTATCTTGAAACAAGGCATGGCACAAAAAAACAATATCAGGAGCACTAAGGTTCCCACAGTTCCCGCGACCAATTAAGTATCTACTAGCAAATATTGAAAAGTAACATAGAACAAGAAAATGTATGCTAGTGATTCTTGCATCGGAAACTTTCGTCATTTCCCCTACAGCAATCATATCAATAAATCCCTCCACATCATCACGATGTGGTTCCTCTATGCTGCCCTTAGAAGGTATCAAACAAACCCGACAAAAATCACGAACTGACATCTCCTTATGCTCATCATATAAATAAAATTCCACCGAAGGTGGTGAGCTCCTAGCATGGAAATGAAAGTTTTGCACAAATATATTGGTGAATAAGAGATACTGTTTGCGTTGGTCGTGGAGGAAGGCGGTGAGGCCTGCATTCTCAGCCAAATAATAAAAATCTTCATGAATCCCGGCTTCTCTCAAGAAATCATCACAAGGCCATTCACATGGCCGAACCTCCATAGTACGAGGGAGATTATACTTGGGTTTCTTGTTCTCTTCACTTTGTTTATCCTTCGAGCTTCGGCTCGATGAGCCCCTCAAAAATCTCTTCATCTTTTTTTGAAAATTTCTGAAATTTTTAGCAACTCAAAATAGAAGTGAACCAAACTCAACAAAATTGATAGCAACTACTCCCACAAGTGCATAGAGACTATATCATGCATTAGAACTACTTGGGACCATATAAATTTGACATGCAAGCTCAAGAACAGGGTCACCTAGGCAGCAAAAATTTTCAATGAATAAAGCACTAGAACAAAAACTAATTGGACCATTGGAGGAGTCACATACCAAAGAACAATCCCCCAAAGCAGTTTTGTGAATGGAGCTTTGAGCTAGGAGATCGAAAATGGCAGCAAGATGAGTTAGAACTCATGTTGAGCTAGTTGGTGATTTTTTTGGGAGGAAGAAGGAGTGTGTGGTGGCTGGAATAAGTGGAGGGGGCCACCAGGGGCCCACGAGGCAGGGGGCGCGCCCAGGGGGTAGGGCGCGCCCTGGACCCTCGTGGCCAGGTGCTGGCTCCCCTGACGTGTTCTCAGTGCCAGATATTCTCAAGTATTCGAGAAAAAATCATATTAAAATTTCAGGGCATTTGGAGAACTTTTATTTTTGAGGTATTTTTTATTGCACGGATAATTCAGAAAACTGACAGAAATTACTATTTTTGCTTTATTTAATATAAATAACAGAAAGTAAAAAAGGGTACAGAGAGTTGTGTTTTCTAAATTCACCCATCTCATGTTCTTCAAAAGGAATCCACTAACAAGGTTGATCAAGTCTTGTTAACAAACTCATTCCGAATAACATGGAACCAGAGAAGTTTCGAATAACACTATGTTACCTCAACGGGGATATGCATGTCCCCAACAATAAGAATATCATATTTCTTCTTGACAGTAGGAAGAGGGAATTCAAAACCTCCAATAGTGATTGTTGAAATTTTTCCAATAGAATTGATAATGTGGATTTGAGGTTGTTTCCTCGGAAGTGTACCGTATGCTCATTACCATTAACATGAAAAGTTACATTGCCTTTGGTGCAATCAATAACAACCCCTACAATATTCAAAAAGAGTCTTCCAAGAATAATAGACATACTATCGTCCTCGGGAATATCAAGAATAACAAAGTCTATTAAAATAGTAAAGTTTGCAACCACAACAGGCACATCCTCACAAATACCGACGGGTATAGCAGTTGATTTATCAGCCATTTGCAAAGATATTTCAGTAGGTGTCAACTTATTCAAATCAAGTCTACGATATAAAGATAGAGGCATAACACTAACACCGGCTCCAAGATCACATAAAGCAGTTTTAACATAGTTTCTTTTAATGGAGCATGGTATAGTTGGTACTCCTGGATCTTCAAGTTTCCTTGGTATTCCACCCTTAAAAGTATAATTAGCAAGCATGGTGGAAATTTCAGCTTCCGGTATCTTTCTCTTATTTGTAACAATATCCTTCATGTACTTAGCATAAGGATTCATTTTAAGAATATCGGTCAAACGCATACGCAAAAAGATAGGTCTAATCATTTCAGCAAAGCGCTCAAAATCCTCATCATCCTTTTTCTTGGATGGTTTAGGAGGAAAAGGGATGAGTTTCTGAACCCATGGTTCTCTTTCTTTACCGTGCTTCCTAGCAACAAAGTCTCTCTTATCATAATGTTGATTCTTTGATTGTGGGTTATCAAGATCAATAACAGGTTCAATTTCTACATCATTATTATTGCTAGGTTGAGCATCACCATGAACATCATCATTAACATTATCACTAGGTTCATGTTCATTACCAGATTGTGTTTGAGCATCAGAGATATAAATATCATTAGGATTCTCAGGTGTGTCTACAACAGGTTCACTAGAAGCATGCAAAGTCCTATCATTTTTCTTTTTCTTCCTCTTAGAAGCACTAGGTGCATCAACGTTATTTCTTTGAGAATCCTGCTCAATTCTCTTAGGGTGGCCCTCAGGATACAAAGATTCCTGAGTTACTTTACCTCCTCTAGTTGCAACTCTAACAACAAAGTCATTATTCTTACTATTCAATTTATTGAGCACATCATTCTGAGCTTTAAGTACTTGTTCTACTTGAGTGTAACCATAGAAGCATGTTTACTAATGAGTTTAAGTTCACCTTTAACTCTAGACATATAATCACCCAAGTGTTCAATCATATAAGCATTGTGTTTCAGTTGTCTACCAAAATAAGCATTAAAATCTTCTTGCTTAACCATAAAGTTATCAAATTCATCCAAACATTGGCTAGCAAACTTAGCATGAGGGATTTCAGCTTTATCATATCTATAGAGAGAGTTTACCTTTACTACCTGTGTCGGGTTATCAAAACCGTGTGTTTCTTCAATAGGTGATGAATTAAGATCATGTATTTCTTCAACAGGAGGTAAATTCTTAACATCTTCAGCTTTTATACCTTTTTCTTTCATAGATTTTTTTGCCTCTTGCATATCTTCAGGACTGAGAAATAGAATACCCCTTTTCTTCGGAGTTGGCTTAGGAGTTGGTTCAGGAAGTGTCCAATTATTTTCATTGGTCAACATATTATTCAATAGAATTTCAGCTTGATCAACTATTCTTTCCCTGAAAACACAACTAGCACAACTATCCAGGTGGTCTCTGGAAGCATCGGTTAGTCCATTATAAAAGATATCAAGTATTTCATTTTTCTTGAGAGGATGATCAGGAAAAGCATTAAGTAATTGGAGAAGCCTCCCCCAAGCTTGTGGGAGTCTCTCTTCTTCAATTTGCACAAAATTATATATTTCCCTTAAAGCAGCTTGTTTCTTATGTGCGGGAAAATATTTAGCAGAGAAGTAGTAAATCATATCCTGGGGACTACGCACACAACCAGGATCAAGAGAATTAAACCATATCTTATCATCACCCTTTAATGAGAACAGAAATAATTTAAGGATATAATAGTAGCGAGTTTTCTCATCATTAGTGAATAGGGTAGCTATATCATTTAATTTACTAAGATGTGCCACAACAGTTTCAGATTCATAGCCATAGAAAGGATCAGATTCAACCAAAGTAATTATATCATGATCAACTGAGAAATCATAATCCTTATTAGTAATAAAGATAGGTGAAGTAGTGTAAGCAGGATCATATTTCATTCTAGCATTCAGAGATTTTTTCTTTCAGCTTAGCTAATAGTTTCTTAAGATCACTTCTATCATTGCAGGCAAGAAAGTCTCTAGCAGTTTCTTCATCCATAACACAACCCTCAGGCACAACAGGCAATTCATATCTAGGGGGAGAATCTTCATCATCACTTTCATCAATATTATTAGTTTCAATAATTTCATTCTCTCTAGCCCTAGCAAGGTGTTCATCAAGAAATTCACCTAGTGGCACAGTAGTATCAATCATAGAAGTTGTTTCATCATAAGTATCATGCAAAGCAGAAGTGGCATCATCAATAACATGCGACCTATCGGAATCAATAGCATGTGTAGGTGTCACAAGTTTACTCAAAACAGAAGGTGAATCAAGTGCAGAGCTAGATGGCAGTTCCTTACCTCCCCTCGTAGTTGAGGAAAAAATCTTAGTTCTTTCGTCTTTCAAGTTCCTCATAGTGACCAGCAGATATAAATCCCAAGTGACTCAAAGAATAGAGCTATGATCCCCGACAACGGCTCCAGAAAATGGTCCTGATAACCCACAAGTATAGGGGATCGCAACAGTTTTTGAGGGTAGAGTATTCAACCCAAACTTATTGAGTCGACACAAGGGGAGCCAAAGAATATTCTCAAGTATTAGCAGCTGAGTTGTTAATTCAACCACACCTGGAAACTTAATATCTGCAGCAAGGTATTTAGTAGCAAAGTAATATGATAATAATGGTAATGGTAGCAAAAGTAATATTTTTGGGTTTTATAGTGATTGTAATAGTAGCAACGGAAAAGTAAATAAGCGAAGAACAATGTATGAAAAGCTCGTAGGCATTGGATCGGTGATGGAGAATTATGTTGGATGCGATTATTCATGCAACAGTTATAACATAGGGTGACACAGAACTAGCTCCAATTCATCAATGTAATGTAGGCATGTATTCCGAATATAGTCATACGTGCTTATGGAAAAGAACTTGCATGCCATCTTTTGTCCTACCCTCCTGTGGCAGCGGGGTCCTATTGGAAACTAAGGGATATTAAGGCCTCCTTTTAATAGAGTACCGGACCAAAGCATTAACACATAGTGAATACATGAAGTCCTCAAACTACGATCACCACCGGGAGTGTTCCCGATTATTGTCACTTCGGGGTTGTCGGATCATAACACATAGTAGGTTACTATAGACTTGCAAGATAGGATCAAGAACTCACATATATTCATGAAAACATAATAGGTTTAGATCTGAAATCATGGCACTTGGGCCCTAGTGACAAGCATTAAGCATAGCAAAGTCATAGCAACATCAATCTCAGAACATAGTGGATACTATGGATCAAACCCTAACAAAACTAACTCGATTACATGATAAATCTGATCCAACCCATCACCGTCCAGCAAGCCTACGATGGAATTACTCACACACGACGGTGAGCATCATGGAATTGGTGATGGAGGAAGGTTGATGATGACGATGGCGATGGATTCCCCTCTCCGAGCCCCGAACAGACTCCAGATCAGCCCTCCCGAGAGAGTTTAGGGCTTGGCGGCGGCTCTGTATCGTAAAACGTGATGAATCATTCTCCCTGATTTTTTTCTCCCTGAACACGAATATATGGAGTTGGAGTTGAGGTCGGTGGAGCGCCAGGGGGCCCACAAGGCAGGGGGCGCGCCCCCACCCTCATGGACAGGGTGTGGGCCCCCTGACATGGATTCTTCTTCCAGTATTTTTTTATATATTCCAAAAATAATCTCTGTTGATTTTCAGGTCATTCTGAGAACTTTTATTTCTGCACAAAAATAACACCATGGCAATTCTGCTGAAATCAGCGTTAGTCCGGGTTAGTTCCATTCAAATCATGCAAGTTAGAGTCCAAAACAAGGGCAAAAGTGTTTGGAAAAGTAGAAACGATGGAGACGTATCAGTCTCCTACGACTCAAATCCACCAAAACCGAAACGAAGGAGACTACACCGTCTTCACCTTAAAACTCCGAGGGGAAAGAATCATCTCGTGCCAATGAATGAATCTCTAAAATACTTAAAGCACACGATTAGTCCGCAAAAGCATTATCATCAATCACCAAAACCACTTAGAGAGAGACGAGCCCTAACAATCTCCCCCTTTTTGGTGGATTGATGACAACACGGGATTTGCACAAAGGAATGAAATGATAATAGGCGAATCCAGAGACTATAAAATATAGACGGGCTCCTCCTAAATGTGTGCACTTAATTAGAAGTGCCTTTGGATTGCGAAGTACACATTTAGGATCAACACTCCCCCTATATTTTATAGTCTGACAACATTTGCATCAAAGATGAAACATATATGAGCTAGGAAGCAATAGAGTAGCAAGTGAGCAAAGTAGACATATGAGATAAGCATGAACTCACAAACTACTGAAGTACTTGACATACAAAGATAATAATAGGATAGGGTAGCATATTTCTTACACCATATGATAGAGTACCAGGTCTCACGAACACAAACCAAACCAAGGAAAATGATGAGAAAAGAGTTTGCGAGAGAGACAGACAAGGCAAATAAGACAGACTCTCCACTCGACAATGACAAATCCCTAAACTCTCTCCCCTTTGGCATCGAGACACCAAAAGGGCAAAGAGTGCTGCTACAGCCCTAGGTGATAGCACAACTGTCGATCGCCATCATCACATCCCCTCGTGATCGTCTGCTCCTCCGTCATCACCAGGGGGCTGCTCAGTGTCTGAGTCTGTCCACGGGCAGTGCTACTGAACCCACTCCTCCTCATCTATGATCTTGCCCTTAGATCTGCTGGCAACTATTGTACCTAACTAACACATGAGTTCCTTGTGACAGCTTTTGGCCTTCTTCTCAGACACATGAGCCATATACTATCCGTGAGACTTCATGCAAAAGAGTTTCTTCATCTTGCACTTGAGCTTCTTTGCCCATGAGGGCTCCGCCCAGGGGGCGCATTGTCCTCATCATTGTCAGCATCAACCTCTGTCTCAACTTCATCAGCTCCAGATGGAATCCTAGACCTCGGAACCGAAGTGCCCAAGTTCTCCTTCTTCCTCAGACGCTTGATCTCATGAGGGATTAACTCCGCCAGTCTCCAGCACGACACCAGGAAAAGTGTGCTCCCAAACCTTCTCAATAAGCAACATGATAAAAGGCCCTTAGATGGGGCACTTGCGCTCAGAGATAGCGGTGAGAAGCTCAGACCACATGACATGAGAGATATCCAAGGACTCTCTAGTGTTTTCTTCCTTCTCATGCTGACAGAAAAGTAACATGTCCACGAGAAACGAGTGAACCATATCCAAGTTCCCAATGCGTGGGAAAAGAGTCTCCCTGAAGATGCGATGAAGTATGTCCAAGTAGGCAAGCAGCTCATACGTCTCCTTCTACGTCTCGGGATAATCTTCATAGTGCAGAACGGCCAGAGAGCTTGCTTGTGAGTAGAAGTTGTCTTCTGGTGAGGGCGAAAGCCAACCGGGTTCTCAAGCCCTTGATCTTCAATCCCAAACAATTCCATGAATGTCTTCCATTTGACAGACAGAGTTTGCCATTAGTCATCCAAGTCAAGGTCCTTTCCGCATCAGTTCCCAGATGAACTATGGCATAAAACTGAGCCACCAAATCCGCATCAAAGTCCTTTTTAAACTCCATGATCCTAAGAATATTTAGCTGAGTACACATCTGCACAGCCTCGCCAAAGTAGGCAGGACCCTTCTCCATATAGGCAATGTTAATGGAGCGGACATCAACATAAAGATTCTTCTTTGCTTTATCACATCAAAATAGATTACCCACTGAAACCAGTTCCAGAATGGGCGGTTGACCAAAGTGGGTTCTTGATCTACCGCATATGGGTTGCACCGGCGCCTTTCCCAGAACTCCTTGGTAGTCATCTCTGTCACAGACTTGGCCCTAGGCTTGGGCTTGTTCGCAGTCTTCTTGGGATGAGAAGGAGGAGGAACACTTGAGGAAGCAGCCCCTGACTGAGAAGTGCGATAGCGCTTTAAAGTAGAACGCCCGGGGTTGACACGGCAGACAGGTTGCTCTGAAGGTCCATCACCTGGAACCAAACACACGAACACAAGAAACAACATGAAAGAACAAGCATAAGCCACCAGAAAAAGCAACAAGGACCAATAGTTGGTACGGGTAAGGTGGAAGTTGGCATCCAGCGGTAGTACCGTGATCTGGAAGCGGTAGTACCGCCTGAGCGGTAGTACCACTCCAGGCGCGGGGGGGGGGGGGGGTTCCACTACTGCCGTGGCAAAATCCGGCACTATCGGGATGCCAAATTCAAAAGTAAGCCTACCAAATATCAATCCAAACAATCTAGAGGCCTTCACCATCCTACTCAAGCTTCGATTTGGCCAAAAAATCAATGAATGCAAAGCCTATTGCCCCTAAAGACTAGATCTGAAACCTAAAAGCAAAGAGAAAGGGATAGGGGGCAATACCAACATCCATGGCTAGAGGAAGGGGTGGGGATTGATCCCACCAGAGGAAAAGGTGAAAGACGGCCCGAAGGAGGCGGC
This sequence comes from Triticum aestivum, assembly GCF_018294505.1. NCBI lineage: Eukaryota > Viridiplantae > Streptophyta > Magnoliopsida > Poales > Poaceae > Triticum > Triticum aestivum. Next base: position 401,654,887 of record NC_057812.1, on the reverse strand, counting down.
CCACCGGCGCCCTCCCATGACGAGTTCGTCGCTGACGTACGAAGAGGATGAGAGGGTCAAGTGAATGGGTGTGGGAGAGAAGGAAACTCCCCCTGTCGCATCATAACCCCTTAGTCCTACCCCACAGCGATAGTACCGCTCGGGCGGGCGGTAGTACCGCTTGATGTACATCAGCGGTAGTACCGCACGCCTCCAGCAGTAGTACCGCCCAGCCAAAACTCGAAGACACGACAGAAAGAGTCTTAGCTCAAGCAACAAGAAAACACGAAGGGGCGAGGGAGCAAACACTAAGGCAGAAAAACACCCATGGGAGGACAAGAAACAAAAACCACACAACTCTCACAAAGAGGGCGGTGGCCGAGGCCACCTATGTTTGAGTCAAGTGGTATGGCACCGCGAAGATTTTAACCTTGGGCCCATGACCAAAACTCGTCTTTGAAGCACGAGTACCATAAAAAATGGCTAATGTGAAAGAGTTGATCAATTTATGCATAATGGTGGGAGAGAGAGTTCATTGAGAGAACAACACCCCCCTATGTCCATGCCTACACCTAAACAAGACATCACGATGAGTATGGTGGCGTGTGCAAAGGTTCAAGCCACATTGCTCAAATCAATGATATTTAGCTCATGCCTTAACTCGTGAAATCTTGCTTCATCCAAAGGCTTCGTGAAAATATTTGCAAGGTTATCATGAGTGCTGACATAGTTGAGCTCGATCTCCCCTCGCCTAATGTGATCCCGGATGAAGTGATACCGAATCTCAATATGCTTCATCTTGAAGTGTTGCACCGGGTTGAGAGAAATCTTGATGGAACTTTCATTGTCACACCAAAGAGGCACTTTGTCACAAATGATACCGTAATCCTTTAAAGTTTGTCTCATCCATAGAAGTTGAGTACAACAACTACCAGCGGCCACATACTCCGCTTCGGTGGACGAGAGGCACACAAAACTTTGCTTCTTAGAAGACCAACTCACCAAAGAGCAACCAAGAAATTGGCACCCTCCGGAAGTTGACTCCCTATCCACTTTGTCTCCCGCCCAATCCAAGTCCGAAAAGCCCACAAGGTTGAAGTTAGCTCCTCTTGGGTACCATAAGCCAAAGTTTGGGGTATGAGCTAAATATCGAAAGATTCGCTTGACTGCCACATAGTGGCTTTCCTTAGGTGCGGCTTGAAACCATGCACAAATTCCCACACTCAACATGATATCCGGCCTAGATGCACAAAGGTAAATCAAGGAGCCAATCATGGAATGATATACCTTTTGATCCACCACTTTACCATTGGGATCTATGTCAAGTTGGCATTCGACGGGCATTGGAGTGGAAGCCGGCTTGACATCACTTAGCTTGAATCTCTTGAGCATGTCTTGAGTGTATTTGGTTTGGTTGATGAAGGTTCCTTCTCTTCTTTGTTTGATTTCGAACCCGAGAAAGAATTTCAACTCTCCCATCATGGACATATTGAACTTCGAGGTCATGAGAGCGCAAAACTCCTCATTGAAAGCTTTGTTAGGAGAACCAAAGATAATATCATCAACATATAGTTGGCATACAAACAACTCCCCTTTGACCTTCTTAGTAAAAAGAGTGGGGTCGATTTTCCCAATTTCAAACCCACGATCTTGCAACAACTCGGTAAGGTGCTCATACCATGCACGTGGGGCTTGTTTAAGGTCATAGAGTGCCTTATCGAGTCGGTACACATGGTTGGGGAACTCGGGATCCTCAAACCCCGGGGGTTGTTTGACATACACAAACTCATTAATAGGACCATTAAAAAAGCACTTTTCACATCCATTTGTTGCAACTTGAAGTTATGATGAGAAGCATAAGCAATCAACAAATGAATGGATTCAAGGCGAGCAACGGGCAAAGGTTTCACCGTAGTCGATACCGTCGACTTGGGAGTAGCCTTGTGCTACCAAACGAGCCTTGTTGTGAACGATAACCCCATGAGAATCTTGCTTGTTCTTGAATATCCACTTGGTTCCAATGACATTATGGTTCTCCTTTGGCCTTGGCACCAATCTCCACACCTTGTTGTGCTCGAAGTTGTTGAATTCTTCATGCATGGCATTAAGCCAATCCGGATCCTCGAGCGCCTCATAGACCTTTTGGGGTTCAACCCAAGAGACAAACGCGTGATGTTCACAATAATTTGCTAATTGTCTACGAGTTCTTACCCCCTTTCTTAAGCTTCCAAGCACATTCTTCATGAGATGATCTTTGGTAGTGAGCTTGGATACAATCTTGGCGGCACGACGCTCCAATTCCTCCTCAAGAGAGAGTTGAGGAGCGGTAACTTGATCAACTTGAGCGTCGTCTTGAGCTTGTTCTTGGTCTTGAGCTTGCTCTTTATCTTGAACCTGCTCAGTGGTAGGAACTTGACCTTGGGCATCACTTGGTGGTTCACCACCGTCTTGAGGTTGATCTTTCCCTTGATCTTGTTCATTTGGTTGAGGACCTTTACTTTGTTCTTTGGAAGCGTGTGGGTCTTGGGTTGGTGATGGTTCCACTTGAGTGGAACATTGTCCTTCTCCTTCGGCCACAAGGGTTCCTCAATGGGTAGGATAAAGCCAACACTCATTCTTCTTATGGCTTGGGGAGGAATTTCATCACCTACATCACAAGTACCACTTTGCTCCACTTGGGAGCCATAATTCTCATCAAACTCCACGTTACACGTCTCCTCAATGAGTCCGGTGGACTTGTTGAGGATACGGTAAGCATGAGTGTTTGTAGCATAACCAACGAATATGCCCACATGAGCTCTAGTCTCAAATTATGACAAACGAACACCTTTCTTGAGAATGAAACACTTACAACCGAACACTGATACGTCTCCAACGTATCTATAATTTTTCATTGTTCCATGCTATATTATATCCTGTTTTGGACATTATTGTGCTTTATTATACACTTCTATATTATTTTTGGGACTAACCTATTAACCGGAGGCCCAACCCAGAATTGCTGTTTTTTTCCTATTTCAGAGTTTCGCAAAAAAGAATATCAAACGGAGTCCAAACAGAATGAAACCTTCGGGAACGTGATTTTCAGAACGAACATGATCCAGAGGACTTGGACCCTACATCAAGAAAGCAACCAGGAGGGCACGAGGTAGGGGCGCGCGCCTATCCCCCCCAGGCGCGCCCTCCACCCTCGTGGGGCCCATGTTGCTCCACCGACGTACTTCTTTCTCCTATATATACCCACGTACCCCCAAACTACCAGATACAGAGCCAAAACCCTAATTCCACTGCCGCAACCTTCTGTACCCGTGAGATCCCATCTTGGGGCCTTTTCCGAAGCTCCGCCGGAGGGGGCATCGATCACGGAGGGCTTCTACATCAACACCATAGCCTCTCCGATGAAGTGTGAGTAGTTTACTTCAGACCTTCGGGTCCATAGTTATCAGCTAGATGGTTTCTTCTCTCTTTTTGGATCTCAATACAAAGTTCTCCCGCTCTCTTGTGGAGATCTATTTGATGTAACTTGTTTTGTGGTGTGTTTGTTGACACCGATGAATTGTGGGTTTATGATCAAGTTTATCTATGAACAATATTTGAATCTTCTCTGAATTCTGTTATGTATGATTGGTTATCTTTGCAAGTCTCTTTGAATTATCAGTTTGGTTTGGCCTACTAGATTGATCTTTTTTGCAATGGGAGAAGTGCTTAGCTTTGTGTTCAATCTTGCGGTGTCCTTTCCCAGTGACAGCAGGGGCAGCAAGGCACGTATTGTATTGTTGCCATCGAGGATAACAAGATGGGGTTTATTTCATATTGCATGAGTTCATCCCTCTACATCATGTCATCTTGCTTAAAGTGTTACTCTGTTCTTTTGAACTTAATACTCTCGATGCATGCTGGATAGCGGTCGATGTGTGGAGTAATAGTAGTAGATGCAGGCAGGAGTCGGTCTACTTGTCTCGGACGTGATGCCTATATACATGATCATACCTAGATATTCTCATAACTATGCTCAATTCTGTCAATTGCTCAACAGTAATTTGTTTACCCACCGTAATACTTATGCTCTCGAGAGAAGCCACTAGTGAAAGCTATGGCCCCCGGGTCTATTTTCCATCATATTAATCTTCCATCAACAAGCTATTTTCTTTTCCATTTATTTTGCTTTCTTTACTTTGCATCTTTATCATAAAAATACCAAAAATATTATCTTATCATATCTATCAGATCTCACTTTTGTAAGTGGTCGTGAAGGGATTGACAACCAATTTTTGCGTTGGTTGCAAGGATTTTATTTGTTTGTTTAGGTGCGAGGGACTCGTGCGTGGCCTCCTACTGGATTGATACCTTGGTTCTCAAAAACTGAGGGAAATACTTACGCTACTTTGCTGCATCACCCTTTCCTCTTCAAGGGAAAACCAACGCAGTGCTCAAGAGGTAGCAAGAAGGATTTCTGGCGCCGTTGCCGGGGAGTCTACGCAAAAGTCAACATACCAAGTACCCATCACAAACCCTTATCTCCCGCATTACATTATTTGCCATTTGCCTCTCATTTTCCTCTCCCCCACTTCACCCTTGCCATTTTATTCGCCCTCTCTCTCCGTCCTCCTTCTCTTTCCCTATTTGCCTCTTCTTTTGTTTGCCTTCTTCCCGTATGCATCCTTGTTTGTATTTCCATGTGCCTTATTTTTGCTTGCATCTTTGCTTGCTAAAAATCTATTGATATGGATCCACTTAAAGTGTTCTACTTAGACCATCTTCGATCCTTATGCGCTTGTGCTGATACCCCAACTAGCCTAGTTGATGGGAAATCTTTAGATGAGCATGCTCATTTTGTGCGTCACCGTTTGTCTGAAAAAGGGAGACTCTTATGGAATCAAATAAATAGATTGTTGTGTTATGCTTGGAATCTTTGTGAAATTTGTGATTTTACTTGTTGCTCTAAGAACCCTAAAAAACACCTCCCCTACCTATGTGAGTTTAATGATATTGAAATCTTATCTTACGCAAAGGGTGTTTATAGTTACTACGATATCGAACGAATTGAAGAATTTGTTGCTTTTAAGGGTGCTTATGAAGTTGCTTCTTTGATTGAAAAATATGATATTACTCTCTACGAATCTGAAATTTTTGACATACTTAAATATTGCTATGAAAACTATGCTCATAATGTCTATGTCAAAGAATTTATTGAAAGAATGACCGTTGCTTCGGAAGAAAATAATGATATGCATGAATCTATAGATAATTATGATTCCAATGATTTGATTGAAATATCCCTTGATGAACATGATGCTCGCTATTCTTGTGGCCATGATGCCAATATTTATGAAGATGAATTTTCTATAGTGTAACACCCACGATGCGGCTATATCTCCCACGTGTCGGGGCACGACTTAGAGGCATAACCGCATGGTAGGCATGTCGCAAGAGGGGTAATCTTTACTCATCCCATGTACTGAATAAGAAAGGGATAAAGAGTTGGCTTACAATTGCCACTTCACACAATACAGAAATATATCATACATCATCCAGAATACAATCAAGGTCCGACTACGGAACCAAAATAAAGAAAGACAACCCCAAATGCTAGATCCCCGATCGACCCAACTGGGCTCCTCTACTGATCATCCGAAAAAGAAACATAGTAACATCCTGAATCCTCATCGAACTCCCACTTGAGTTCAGTAGCGTCCCTTGCACTAGCATCATCGACACCTGCATCTGTTTGGAAGTATCGGTGAGTCACGGGGACTCAGCAATCTCACACCCGCGAGATCAAGACTATTTAAGCTTAAGGGTAGGAAAGGGTAGTGAGGTGGAGCTGCATCAAGCACTAGCATATATGGTGGCTAACTTACGCAAAAGAGAGCGAGAAGAGAAGCAAAGCATGGTCGAGAAGCTAATAATGATCAAGAAGTTATCCTGAAGCTACTTACGTTCAAGCATAACACAAGATCGTGTTCTCTTCCCGGACTCCGCCGAAAAGAGACCATCACGGCTACACACGCGGTTGATTCATTTTAATTAAGTTATGTGTCAGGTTTTCTACAACCAGATATTAACAAATTCCCATCTTCCCATAACCGCGGGCACGGCTTTCGAAAGTTCAAAACCCTGCAGGGGTGTCCCAACTTAGCCCATCACAAGCTCTCACGATCAAAGAAGGATATTCCTTCTCCCAGGAAGACCCGATCAGACTCGGAATCCCGATTACAAGACATTTCGACAATGGTAAAACAAGGCTAGCAAAGCCACCCGAATGTGCCGACAAATCCCGATAGGAGTTGCACATATCTCATTCTCAGGGCACACCGGATTGTCCAAACTTCTGGTAGGCGAGCCCAGAGTTGCCCCTGGTGGCCACCGACGGCTGACAAGTTGGACTAACAATCAGAGGAGCACTGGCCCGGGGGTTTAAAATAAAGATGACCCTTGAGTCCGCGGAACCCAAGGGAAAAAGGCTTAGGTGGAAAATGGTAAAACCAAGGTTGGGTCTTGCTGGAGGAGTTTTATGCAAGGCGAAATGTCAAGGGGTTCCCATAACACCGAACCGCGTAAGGAACACAAAATCAAGGAACATAACACCGGTATGACGGAAACTAGGGCGGCAAGAGTGGAACAAAACACCAGGCATAAGGCCGAGCCTTCCACCTTTTACCAAGTATATAGATGCATTAAAGTTAGCAAGATATAATAATGATATACCAACAATATCCATGTTCCAACAAGGAACAAACTTCAACTTCACCTGCAACTAGCAACGCTATAAGAGGGGCTGAGCAAAGCGGTAACATAGCCAAACAATGGTTTGCTAGGAAAGGTGGGTTAGAGGCTTGACATGGCAATACGGGAGGCATGATATAGCAAGTGGTAGGTATCGCGACATAGCAATAGAGCGAACAACTAGCAAGCAAAGATAGAAGTGATTTCAAGGGTATGGTCATCTTGCCTGCAAAGTTCTCAGAGTTGACGAAAGCTTGATCCTCATAAGCGTACTCAACAGGTTCCTCGATCACGTACTCGTTTCCCAGCTCTACCCAAAGCAAGAACACAAGCAAAGGACCAACAATCAATCACGGTGCAATGCGTAAGCAACATGATGCAAAACATGGCATGATATGCGAGATGTGATATGCAATGCATATGCGTGCTCTGGAAGGAAAAGATTGATCAAGGCATCAACTTGGCAAACCAAGTACGCCACTAGAAAGATGAGTTGATTTCGGTCGAAATCGATATAAAGATCACCGGAATCGGATGCACGGTTTGCAAATGGCAAGCAAAACAAGAAAGGCACAATTCTATGATTAACAACACGATGCCATCTAGAATGCAACAAGAAACTAATCTACTGCACTCCAACATAGCAACAAAGCACATGGCATTGACCTACTCAAGATGCTTGACAAAACATGAACAATGAGCTATAGCTAAATCACAATAGAACAGGTTCAAACAAGCATGGAAAAAGTGCAAAAGATATCAGCATCACAGACAGTGAAAATATTAACATGCCAAAAATTAACATCAGGAAGCCAGGTTTAGAGCAAGAAAACAACATGCTACAGGATCATATCATAGCAAACAAAGGCATGGCATGAATCTACTCAAAGCATAGAACAAAAGTCCCTTACTGACCATGAGCCAAAAAGGCACAGAATATATTATGGCACCCATGTAAACATAGCAAATTTCGTTAACAAATTCAGACTTAGCAGAAAACTGAGCATGGCATAAACAGAATTATGAAGGCATCTTTGCGAGCTTGATTCACTCATCACAAAGCCTTGCATGACAAACTAAGCATATAAACATCAAGATGACATGTTCATGAAGCTAACCATGGCAAGAACAAGTTTATATCATGCATGGATCAACTACAACAACCATGGCAAAATTGATTAACATGTAAACAATCTGCCAGGAACATTTTATAGCAAAAGCAGAGCAAGATTAAGTCATGCAAACAAGGGCATGGATGGATAGAGAACAACCATATGTCAAAATCGTCCTTACTGAAGCAACTCAAAACAAGCATGGATTTTACTGTAGCATCTAGTTTACATGGCATAAAAATAATAGCGGAACAAGGACTTAGCAAAATCCTAAGTCCCTGAAATCAGAAATATCACGAAGGCTACTTTGCATGCTTGTGCTAGTCACCACAAATATCACAAAAATACATGGCATACACCCCTGTAAAGATGGTATGGCATAGACCAAAACACATGTAGATCTCATGTTCATATGAAGCACACAACAAATGTGACAAAAATGACAAATCCTCATAATCTGCTAAGTAACAGGAGAAAACATGTTATAGCACTCTTGCATCAATGATTTGGGCATAAAGATGGACTCAAACAAGCATGTCACAATGGAACAAAATGAAGAGCACATTATGATGAACATTTTGATATATCATGCGCATGAAACGGAGCTACGGTCATGGAGTTATTATGGAATGAACATGGGCTTAAAACTTAACAGAAAAAAGACTTAGAGGAAAGTGTAGACCTCCAGATCTAGGGTTTGACTGGCACAGATGTCGAGGCAGCGGCGGATCTCGCCGGAGTTGCGGTGGCCGGAGAAGGTGGACGGCCGGAGCGGCAAGGAGGAAGGTGGCCGGGGCGGAGCTCCGGCGGAAGAAGGTCTGGTGGCGGCGCCGGGGATCGGGCGCGGTCGCCGGCGACCTCGGGCGCAGGGAGGCGCGGCTGGAGTCGGGAGGAGGCGCTGCGGCGAAGCCGGCGTCCGGCATGGAGGCGGTGGCGGCGCGGTTGCCCAGGGGTGGCGGCGGAACAGGTCGCGGGGGCCTGCCCTGGGCCCCGGTGAGCCGCGGCGGGATGGGGAGGCCGGCGATGTGGGTGCGGCGGCTTGGCGAATCAGGAGCCGACACGTGGTGCGGCGAGGGCGGCGGACATGTCCGGCCGGTGGGGAGAAACGTCCGGCGGCGCGAGGAGAGGGAGAGTTAGGGTTTCATCCGAGATTTGAGGAGGGGTGCACAAATTTATACCTAGAAGGAGGTGGGAGTGTCCAAATGAGGTGTAGTTTTCGGCCACGCGATCGTGATCCGACGACGGGGGACATGGAAGAGGTTTGGATGGGTTATTGGGCCGCTTTGGAGGGGTGTTGGGCTGCAACACACACGAGGCCTTTACGGTTCCCCGGTTAACCGTTGGAGCATCAAACGGACTCCAAATGACACGAAATTTGACAGGCGGTCTACCGGTGGTGTACCAAGGCTGCTTGGCAAATCTCGGTCCATTCCGAGAATGTTTAACACCCGCTCATGAAAAGAGACAAAAGGGGACGCCGGTGCACGTAGTAGTGTCGGATTGCAAAATGGACAACGGGGAAAATGCTCGGATGCATGAGACGAACACGTATGCAAATGAGATGCACATGATGACATGATATGAAATGCATGACATGAAAAAAATGCAAAACAAAGACAAAACCCAACCACGAAGGGAATCTCATAACTTAAAGCCGAAAATGGCAAGAGTTGGAGTACAAATATGGCGAGTTACATCCAGGGTGTTACATATAGTTCCTTATGTTAAACATGACATCATTGCTATTGCACCCATACTTTATAGTTCCTTCGATGAAAAGCATGAATGCAATGATGTTATTATAAATTCCCTTAATGTCAATCATGTTAATGATATGCAAAACCCTAAGCTTGGGGATGCTAGTTTTGCTATTACTACTATTTGTTGCAATGATCATGATTGGGGTGATTCTTATTATGATCTTGAAAATTTATTTAAGCCATGTCGGTGTCAAAACTAGCGGATCTCGGGTAGGGGATCCTGAACTGCGCGTCTAGGCCGGATGGTAACAGGAGGCAGGGGACACAATGTTTTACCCAGGTTCGGGCCCTCTTGATGGATGTAAAACCCTACGTCCTTCTTGATTAATATTGATGATATGGGTAGTACAAGAGTAGATCTACCATGAGATCGGAGAGGCTAAACCCTAGAAGCTAGCCTATGGTATGATTGTATGTTGTCATTGTTGTTGTTGTGTCCTACGGACTAAAACTCTCTGGTTTATATAGACACCGGAGAGGGTTAAGGTTACACAAGGTCGGTTACAAAGGAGGAGATATCCATATCCGTATTGCCTAGCTTGCCTTCCATGCCAAGTAGAGTCCCATCCGGATACGAGACGGAGTCTTCAATCTTGTATGTTCATAGTCTAACAGTCTGGCCAAAGGATATAGTCCGGCTGTCCAGAGACCCCCTAATCCAGGACTCCCTCAGTAGCCCCTGAACCAGGCTTCAATGACGATGAGTCCGGCACGCAGTATTGTCTTCGGCATTGCAAGGAGGGTTCCTCCTCCCAATACACCACGGAAGAATTTGAATACAAGGATAGTGTCCGACCCTATAAAATAAGTTCCACATACCACCGTAGAGAGAATAATATTTTCGCAAATCTAATTTGCGGACTTGTTTTGGCAGCATGACATTATGTCATGGCCTGGTGATTATTCGAACCGTTTCCTTAAACTAAGCCCGCACATAACGCGAGGCAGTTTTTTGACACGTCTTGTCAAAGCAGAGATCGTGTCCCCTTATTATGGGATTCTCATCAATACAGGCGTGGGTAACCCAACCGCGCCATCGATTACGACGCTTGGGGGATAAGCGAGTCTTACCAGGCTAGTGGGGGCGCATAGTTTTGTCCGCCCATATAAATGGATAAGGATTCACCTTTTCATCCACACCTTCCTCCTCCTTTGCTCATCCATTTTCGCACACTCGAGCTCTAGCGCCCAAGTCCGCACTTCCCACCTCAACCTTCCCCCACCATGTACGGAGCGGGAGGCAGGTGGATGGTCTCCTCCGTCATGGAGGGAGACATCAAGAAGTTGAGGAGAGCCGGATACCTGCCCGACAACATCGCGCACCGGCTCCCAGATGAGGGGCAGCTCATCCCCACCCCCGGGCCCCATGAGAGGGTAGTGTTCCTTACCCATTTCCTCCGCGGACTGGGATTCCCTCTCCACCCATTCGTCCGGGGACTCATGTTCTACTACGGCCTGGATTTCCATGATCTGGCCCCGAATTTCATCCTCAATATCTCGGCGTTTATCGTCGTGTGCGAGGCCTTCCTCCGCATCAAGCCCCACTTCGGTTTATGGCTGAAGACCTTCAATGTCAAGCCGAAGGTTGTGGGCGGCCGCCAGCCGGAGTGCGTCAATGTTACATGGCTTGAGGGCTCCTTTGTGGAAACCATAAAGGGGTGGCAATCGGGGTGGTTCTACATCACTGAGCCGCGTGACCCTGCATGGGCAGTGGCCCCCGAGTTCCGATCTGGCATCCCCACGCGGCTCACCTCCTGGAAAGAGAAGGGCATGTCCTGGGGTAGTTCGGGAGAGCTGACCGGACTCCAAACATGTATTCAAAACATGGTGAACAAGAAGCTCAAACTCGTCAACATGGTCCAGGTCATGCTCCACCGCCGGATCCTCCCGTGCCAACAACGGGACTTCAACTTGTGGGAGTTCGACCCGGCGCAGCACTAAACTCTGAAGAGGCTCTTTGACACAACTCACGAAGATGCCTGGAGGGTTCTGTTCAAAAGCGCCGAGGTCCCCCCTCCCATTACTGAGGATCGCGGATTCAGCGCGAAGGGCCAAGCCAGCGCGGTAAGCTACTTTACCTTTCATAGGATACTTATCTTTTATAGATTGACTCCATGCGGGATCTAAACTCCCATACCTTTGACAAGACTGGCAGGAGACAGCCGGACAGATCGACTGTCCGGCTCCTTTGCCCGAAGGCCCAGCGGGCACTCTTCTGGCGAAGATGCTGACTCCGGCTCCTTATACGGTGCCGGAGAAGACCAAGAAGGCCAAGGGAACCCGAAAGAGTTCCCGATGCCAGGCGTCGTCGGACTCACCGTCCGATGACTCTGCGGTGCACTCCTCCCCCGAAGACGAGGAAGAAGAAGAAGATGCTCCCCCTCCAGCTGGGGGAGATAAGAAAAGGAAGGCCGCCCCAACTGGGGGGGCGAAGGGTCCAAGAAGGGAAGGACTCTCCTTCCGGACAGTTCCACCGCCGCCGACGAAGGCGAAGACGAGTGGTTGCCCAGGGCCAAGTCCCTGGGGAGATCGTAAGTAGTCAGATACCAGATTAACTCATAGCATTCCTTTGTCGCACTGCTTTCCCTAACGCCGAACATAATTATGCAGGCCGCCACGAGCCAGTATCGATGTATCATCGGACGGCTCCCTGGGCTCGTCGGACATGGATAGCGATCCAATCCCGACCGCCACCTCCCCTCATCCCGCCGACGACGCCGAGGTGCTATCTCAAGAGGCACCGGGTCGAGGGGAGATAGTCCCGGAGGTGCCTCAAGGCGACCTTCCGGACTCCGGGAGCCGAGGGGACGGGGCCCCTGAGATCTCCGAGTTCGGCCCTCAGCCGAACACCGCGCCAGAACCTCCACTGGTTCCGGGCTCGGGCAGGCAGCCTCCTTCCAAGAGGGGCAAGACACCTGTGCCGGTGACTTCTGTCCATCCAGAGGCGTCGGACAATCTGCTGGAAGCGCTTCGCAGCACTTCCATCGACGAGGAGCACCGTACTATTATGAGTGCGGTGGTCCAAAAGGTTCAGTCCGCCAAGAGCGGATTGACTGAAGCCTGTGCCAGCCTTCTAACAGGCTTTGAGGTAAGTGTTTTTAGAATATAGGAAAAATATTACCGCATATACAGTAGCCCCTGATGCTTTGTTCTATGTTCACAAAGAAAAGCCGAACAGAGGATCAAATAATATCGCAGGAGTCTAATATAAGTATGTCAATACGCATATGCAGGCCTCACTGCTGTTGTCCGCCGCACTGACTGCGGAGGTTGCCGTACTGAAGCAGGACCTCGAGGGGTCCAAGAAAGAGTTCGGCCTTGCCAAGAGGCAGCTCGAGGAGAACAAGGGTAAGTAATACCCTGTCTATAGATATGTATATATATGAAAAGTCGTGATTGCAAAATGACAGGATCATCGTATATTTGCCAGGGGCCACGACCGAGGTGGCGACCCTGAAGCAAGCGCTAACCAAGGACGAAGATAAAGCGGCCAAGGAGCGCACCGAGCGGGAAAAACAAGAGGCTCGGCTGGGCGAGGTGCAGCAAGAGCTCCAGGCTCTCGTGACGAAGCACGAGGCGTTGGAGCTTGACTCGAAGACGTGAGAGTCTGTGCTTGCTGCAGCCCTTGAGGGCGCAAAAAGTACCAAGGCCGAAGCCCAAAAGGCCCTCCAGGAGATCGACACAATGAAGAAGATAACGGCGGGTAAGGCATTCTATATGCAGAGCAAGCATGTAAAAGTAAATTACCGATTACTTACCCGGATTCGGAGCTCTCCAGGAGCATTCGCAGATTTGCCCCGTAGCGTGTCGGATGCCGCACAATTTTACCAGGCCGAGGAGGGAAGCTCAATGGAGAAGCTGTTCTGGTCTCATTATACTAGGACCGAACACCCGATGCCTCTGAGCGACCAGCTAAAGCAGCTGGTCGAGCTGCACAAGGCGGCCAAACAGGCCATGAAGGGACTTATAGTCCGGCTGTGGCCTGGTGACGCCCTTCCAAACAGCTACTTCGGCCTGGTGAGGCGGCTTGTAGATGCCTGCCCACGGCTGGAGGTCATCAAGCAGTCCATCTGCATCGAAGGTGCATGCCGGGCTTTCGCCCGTGTGAAGGTGCAGTGGGCCAAGCTAGACGCCGTGAAGCTGATCAAGGAAGGGCCACCACAGGGCAAGGAGCATCGCACCCCCGAAATTTATTATGAGGGTGTCCTGAAGGGTGCCCGTCTTGTGGCGGACGAATGTTCAAAAGATGTAATATTTGAGTAAACCTGCTCGTGTGATCCTGTATGATGAAAACTTGTTTCATATGCGCTATGCAACACTTGTGTGAATTTAAAATATTACCTTCTGTTTGGCCGTTTATCCAATCTGAGAGATGGCTAGTCCTCGGCTTCTGCCCCCGTGCCACGAGTGTTGGGGTGTTCGGGGTAAACCTGAGCACTCTTGTTCCCATGTTTGGGTCCTTCGAGGGAGGTGCTCAGCACAATGAACAAGGCAACCGGACTAATAATGCTTTATCACTCTCACTTAGCCATAGAATTCTATAATTTTAAATTTCGGCGAAGCCCCTGGTATTCAGAAGGCCGAATTCGGGATGCGATACACGCCTTTAAGCCAGACAGGGCCGGCCCCTCGCCCTAAGTGGCATAAGTCTTTAGGGACTCGAAAGCCTCGCCGAACAGCGACCAGTCTCTCGCCTTATCATGACAGTCAGTTTTAGCTTTCTCTACTGAGGTGCTCAGCCCGGCAGAACAGGGGCACAATCGCAGTAGTTCTCCTAGCGCAACCTTAGCCGATAGAGCGGAACATAAGGTACCAAAACATAGGAGCCGGGCAAACCCAACATTTGACCAAAGACATGATTCGGAGCTGATGCATACAATGCTATAAGTTCGGGGTGCCGCACTTGTGAAAGTGTTTGAACTTTTCACACCATATTGTGGGGTATGTAAGCCCTGGTGTATTGGCCATACCAAAGTGTACGGTTGCAAGGCATCGTTAATGAACACACACATATATATAACAAGAATGCAATAATAGTCGTGATGGTATGCATTGTTTATTCAAAAAGGTGCGTTAAAGTAGAATGATACAGATAGTGCGATAAGCAAAGAGTGGGACTATGTCCCTTCCAAGGGCAAGCTGAGGAATTTGTATTAAATCAAATATTTCGCTCGTTATTGTAATCCACCTGGGAATTCCATGGTGTGACGTAGCTTTCTGCCTCCTTGGTTGCTGCATCATGTGTTCGGCAATAGTGCTGCCGGACAGGGTTTCTAGAGATTAAGGTCCTGAAAAAAGGGAAAAATAACCAAACGGGAAGCCCCTAGTGTGGGTTAAGCCGCGTCTTGGGGCGTGCCGCAGTGTGCCCCCCTCCCCACCTATGCCCATGGTATTTTTAATGCGTAATTATGTACGCGTGGCACGAGCTTCGCCGTTTGGCTGGGACTGGGGTGGGGGCCGCATTGCTACGCGAGCTCAGATCGCGCCAGGCGGTCTATCTGTCGATTGCTCCGAGCGCGCTTGAAGGTGTCCAGGTTTTGAACCGCCGAACTGGTGGATTGGCTTGAGAGGCTGTTTTGCGCTTCTGCTACGAGGGCCGCAGTGTGCTCCTCTGTTCGGAGAGAGCGCTTTGTGTTTCCATTGACTGTAATAACCCCGTGAGGTCCTGGCATCTTGAGCTTGAGGTATGCATAATGCGGTACCGCATTGAATTTCGCAAATGCGGTTCGCTCGAGCAGTGCATGATAACCACTGCGGAACGGGACTATATCGAAGATTAACTCTTCGCTCCGGAAGTTATCCGGGGATCCGAAGACCAGTTCCAGTCTAATTGAGCCTGCGCAATGGGCCTCTACGCCTGGAATGACGCCCTCGAAGGTCGTTTTTGTGGGTTTGATACTTGAGGGTCTATACCCATTTTGCGCACTATGTCCTGATAAAGCAGGTTCAGGCTGCTGCTGCCATCCATAAGAACTCGAGTGAGGTGAAATCCGTCAATGATTGGGTCCAGAACCAGTGCAGGGAATCCGCCATGACGGATACTAGTGGGATGGTCCCTGCGATCGAAAGTGATCGGATAGGAGGACCACGGGTTGAACTTTGGGGCGACTGGCTCCAACGCATATACGTCCCTGAGCGCACGCTTCCGCTCCCTCTTGGGGATGTGGGTTGCGTATATCATGTTCACCGTCCGCACTTGTGGGGGAAACCTCTTCTGTCCTCCGGTGTGTGGCTGCCGGGGCTCCTCCTCGTCATCGCTATGTGGCCCCTTGTCCTTGTTTTCGGAAATTAACTTGCCGGCCTGCTTGAACACCCAACAATCCCTGTTGGTGTGATTGGTTGGCTTTTTTGGGGTGCCGTGTATTTGGCACGAGCGATTGAGTATACGGTCCAAGCTGGACGGTCCCGGCGTACTTTGTTTGAATGGCTTTTTCCGCTGATCGGGTTTAGAGCCTTTGAATCCGGCATTGACTGTCGTATCCTTGTTATTATCGCTGTTAATACGACGCTTATGTTTGTTGTGATGTGACCTGCTATTGCCATCCTTGGTATCCGAAGTACCATGGTTCTTTGATATGTTATTACTACGAGCCAGCCAACTTTCTCCTTGGTTAGCTTCACTTGGAGTTGATCATGAGACTCTTTGAGGCTAGCATGATCACCCTTCAAGGCCTTGTGAGCCTTGTCAAGTATATCAAACTCCTCCTTGAGTCTACCATGGTCAACCCCAAGTTTAGCCTTCCCGGAATTGAGCACACGAGATACAACAAGAGCATGATCAAGATCTTTCTTTAATTTAGCATGGTCATCGTTGTGTGGCTCCTCAAGAGCCAAATGATGACCACGCTCTTCCTCAAGCGCATTAGAGAGATCCGATATCTTATCGGCATAGTCACGACTATGCCCTTCCATCTTAGATATGGTTTCTTCGTGAGCCTAAATTATGTCATTGGCTTCACCAAGTTGTTCCAAGAGAGCAACAAAGTGTTTCTTGGATTTACCCTTGAGCTTACACATAAAAGACTCAAACTCATTTTCCTCCTCCTTCGTCCCCTCACTTTCATCAATGCAATATGTCAAGGAAGGATTAGTAATGATGGTAGTTTTTATGTTGGGGGTTACCTTGTTGGTGGCTTTAGCCATGAGGCACTTGGCGGTGATGTTCTCGTTGGGTGAATCGAAGAGGGACACCCGTGGAGTTGTTGCAATGGCAACGGAGGCCATGGCAACCGTCTCACCGTCTTCATCATTGACTGTCGTATCCTTGTTATTATCGCTGTTAATACGGCGCTTATGTTTGTTGTGATGTGACCTGCTATTGCCGTCCTTGGTATCCGAAGTACCATGGTTCTTTGATATGTTATTACTACGAGCCAGCCAGCTGCCTTCTCCCGCACAAAAGCGGGTCATGAGTGTCGTGAGGGCTGCCATAGATTTCGGCTTTTCCTGACCAAGGTGTCGGGCTAGCCATTCATCGCGGATGTTGTGTTTGAAAGCCGCTAGGGCCTCTGCATCCGGACAGTCGACAATTTGATTTTTCTTTGTTAGGAACCAAGTCCAGAATTGCCTGGCCGATTCTTCTGGTTGTTGAATTATGTGGCTCAAGTCATCGGCATCTGGTGGCCGCACATAAGTGCCCTGAAAGTTGTCGAGGAATGCGGCTTCCAGATCTTCCCAACAACTGATGGACTCGGCTGGCAAGCTGTTAAGCCAATGCCGTGCTGGTCCCTTGAGCTTTAGTGGGTGGTATTTGATGGCGTGTAAGTCGTCACCGCGGGCCATGTGGATGTGGAGGAGAAATCCTCGATCCATACTGCGGGGTCTGTTGTGCCGTCGTATGATTTAATATTTACAGGTTTGAAACCTTCTGGGATTTGATGATCCATTACTTTGTCTGTGAAGCATAAGGGGTGTGCGGCGCCTCTATATTGGGCTATATCGCGACGCAGCTCGAATGGGTCTTGCCCGCTGTGTTCGGCCCTGCCGGATTTGCTTTTGTTGTATCCGGCGTGATGCTTATCGTCTCGTAGAGTGGCATGCCCTCGTGATCCATAGATCGATCTTGCATGCTTTGCTTTGTCCTCCAATATGTCTCGCAGGTCTGGCGTATCTCCCCATGCCTTTTTATTTGAATGGCGTCGGGGTGGAGGCTGAGTTTTTGGCTGGAATGCCTCTCTATCGTGGCCACGAGGTGGCCGATCAGCCGTATCATACGCTTCTTCCTCCAGTCGAGGTAGCAACCTGCACTTTGGGTAACTCTTGGAGGGGCGCTCGAGTTTATATTCCTCGTCCGCGAGGACTTCAATCCATCTGTCAGCTAGCAGATCCTGATCAGCTTGAAGCTGCTGATCCTTTTTATTAAGGCTATTTGCCGTGGCTATAAGCCGGTGTTTAAAGCGCTCTTGTTCGACGGGATCCTCTGGCACAACGAATTCATTGTCGCCGAGGCTTGCCTCGTCTTTGGAGGGGGCATGTAATTGTCATCCTCCTCTTCTCCATCTGCCGCTCTCTCAGGAGGGCTGGCTCCTCCATTCTCCTGCTCTAAATCTTGTTGGAGGGGATTGTTGTTGTCTTTGGCACTATCCAGAGTATTATTATCTCCTGCGCCGGTATCACCACTTTTGCTTTGGCGGGACTTAGAGCGGCGTCGTTGACGTTGGCGCTTGGGTTGCTTCTTGGAGGGGTCATCCTCCGCTATCTCGTCGCCATTGCCTTCTTTGGGTGTATCCACCATGTATATATCGTATGATGAGGTGGCTGTCCAGTGCCCTGTGGGCGGTGGTTCCTCTTCGCCTCCCGTATCGTCGTCCATACCGTCGATGTCTTCGGAGTCGAAGTCGAGCATGTCGGTTAAGTCATCGACAGTGGCTACTAAGTGGGTGGTGGGTGGGCCTCGAATTTCTTCGTCGTCCGCATCCCAGTCCTGCCGGACATAGTTCGGCCAGGATCCTCCTGACAAGGAGAGAGACCTTAATGAGTTCAGTATGTCGCCAAAGGGCGAGTGCTGAAAAATATCCGTGGAGGTAAACTCCATGATCGGCGCCCAATCGGATCTGATAGGAACATGCACAGGCGGTTCAGAGTCCGCGGCCAGAGAAGGATCTGGCAGTTTAACAACACGGCTCTCGTGCAAGGTAAGATCGATGTTTGGCTTGATCGCCGCTGAGGGTAAGGCCTCCGTGGCGGGGTCCATCCACCCGTCCGCGGAAGGCGCACCTGGCTCCGAATTGAGGGTCGGAGCGGCTGCATGTGCAATCTCTTGAACACTATCCGATGGTAGCGCTAAATCGCGCTCATCATGACCGCATGACGCACAAGGCAGAGGCTCGAATCCATTGAAGATCAAGTCTCCGCGGATATCGTCCGTGTAGTTTAAGCTTCCAAACCTGACCTGGTGGCCAGGGGCTTAACTTTCAATCTGCTCCAGATGGTCAAGCGAATTGGCCCGCAGTGCAAAGCCACCGAATACGAAGATCTGTCTGGGAAGAAAAGTCTCACCCTGGACTGCATCGCCATCTATGATAGTAGGAGCCATCAAGCCTAACGGCGATGACACAGAGGAACTCTCAATGAAAGCACCAATGTCGGTGTCAAAACCGGCGGATCTCGGGTAGGGGGTCCCGAACTGCGCATCTAGGCCGGATGGTAACAGGAGGCAGGGGACACAATGTTTTACCCAGGTTCGGGCCCTCTTGATGGAGGTAAAACCCTACGTCCTGCTTGATTAATATTGATGATATGGGTAGTACAAGAGTAGATCTACCACGAGATCGGAGAGGCTAAACCCTAGAAGCTAGCCTATGGTATGATTGTATGTTGTTGTTGTTGTTGTTGTTGTTGTTGTTGTTGTGTCATGTCCTACGGACTAAAACTCTCCGGTTTATATAGACACCGGAGAGGGTTAGGGTTACACAAGGTCGGTTACAAAGGAGGAGACATCCATATCCGTATTTCCTAGCTTGCCTTCCTCGCCAAGTAGAGTCCCATCTGGACATGAGACGAAGTCTTCAATCTTGTATCTTCATAGTCTAACAGTCCGGCCAAAGGATATAGTCCGGCTATTCGGAGACCCCCTAATCCAGGACTCCCTCAAGCCCCATGATGAATATGAGATTGATAATAATGTTTGCAATATTATTGAAAGTGGTTTTGGAAGAGTGTCAACTTTAGATCCCACATATTTGGAGAACGTTCAATCTTATGAAATTTTTGATAAAAGTGGGTTTGGAGAGGTCATGACTTTAGTTAATGTTAATCCCACTATTTTGGAAGAGTGTCAACTTTGCATGCATGTGGATCGCGTTGAAAATATTTTATGTGATATCTATTTTTTGAATTTTCTTATGATCCTACATATAATTATTATGAGAGAGAAAAATATGGTGGTAGAAACTTTCATGTTACTAAATTACCTCTCGTTATGTTGAGATTGCTATTGTTTCTTTCCGCTTCCTTGCATATGCTAGTTTTTGCTTGCCTTGATAATTTGTTTTCCTATAATATGCCTATGCATAGGAAGTATGTTAGACTTACATGTGTATGTCACGTGTTTTATGATGCTCTCTTTGTGCTTCAATTCTTGTCTTTCATGTGAGCATCGTTGAAATCTTATGCCTAGCTATAAGGCTTTAAAGAAAAGCGCTTGTTGGGAGACAACCCAATATTTTTCCTTCCTGTTATTCAATAAATAATTTATCTATCCTCTGTTTTGTTTGTGTTTTTTGTGGTTAATTAGTGTTTGTGCCAAGTAGAACCGTTGGGAAAACTTGGGGAAAGTCTTTTTAATCTTGCTGTAAAAAACAGAAACTTTAGCGCTCACGAGAATTGGTTCCATTTTTATTTGGAAAGTGATGTTTAGTTAATTCTTTTTTAAGATGATTAATAGATAAATTCGTCACGTCCAGCAGTTTATTTTAGAATTTTTGGGGTTCCAGAAGTTTGCGTTAGCTACAGATTACTACAGACTGTTCTTTTTTTGACAGATTCTGTTTTTCGTGTGTTGTTTGCTTATTTTGATGAATCTATGGCTGGTAAAATAGTTTATAAACCATAGAGAAGTTGGAATACAGTAGGTAACACCAATATAAATAAATAATGAGTTCATTACAGTACCTTGAAGTGGTGTTTTGTTTTCTTTCCCTAAAGGAGCTCACGAGATTTTCTACTTTAAGTTTAGTGTTGTGAAGTTTTCAAGTTTTGGGTAAAAGATTTGATGGATTATGGAACAAGGAGTGGCAAGAGCCTAAGATTGGGGATGCCCATGGCACCCCAAGATAATATAAGGATACCTAAAATCCCCTCTTCGTCTACTTCCATCGGTAACTTTGCTTGGAGCTATATTTTTATTTACCACATGATATGTGTTTTGCTTGGAGCGTCTTGTATTATTTGAGTCTTTATTTGTTATTTTTCCACAATCATCCTTGCTGTACACACCTTTTGAGAGAGACACACATGATTCAGAAATTGTTAGAATACTCTATGTGCTTCACTTATATCTTTTGAGTTATATAGTTTTTGCTCTAGTGCTTCACTTATATATTTTAGGGCACGGTGGTGGATTTGTTTTATAGAAACTATTGTTCTCTCATGCTTCACTTAGATTATTTTGAGAGTCCTACAAAACAGCATGGTAATTTGCTTTAATTATGTTAGGCATTCAAGATTAATAAAAAAATTCTTATAAGTGTGTTGAATACTATGAGAAGTTTGATACTTGATAATTGTTTTGAGATATGGAGATGGCGATATTAGAGTCGTGCTAGTTGAGTAGTTGTGAATTTGGGAAATGCTTGTGTTGAAGTTTGTGATTCCCATAGCATGCACGTATGGTGAACCTTTATGTGAAGAAGTTGGAGCATGATTTATTTATTGATTGTCTTCCTTATGAGTGGCGGTCAGGGACGAGCGATGGTCTTTTCCTACCAATCTACCCCCCTAGGAGTATGCGCGTAGTACTTTGCTTCGATAACTAATAGATTTTTGCAATAAGTATGTGAGTTCTTTATGACTAATGTTGAGTCCATGGATTATACGCACTCTCACCCTTCCACCATTGCTAGCCTCTCTAATACCGCACACCTTTCGCCAGTATCATACTCCCACCATATACCTTCCTCAAAACAGCCACCATACCTACCTATCATGGCATTTCCATAGCCATTCCGAGATATATTTCCATGCAACTTTCCACCGTTCCGTTTACTATGACACGCTCCATCATTGTCATATTGCTTTGCATGATCATGTAGTTGACATTTTAGTTGTGGCAAAGCCACCATTCATAATTCTTCCGTACAAGTCACTCATGCATCATTGCTATCCCGGTATACCGCTGGAGGCATTCATATGGAGTCATACTTTGTTCTAGTATCGAGTTGTAATCATTGAGTTGTAAATAAATAGAAGCGCGATGATCATCATTCATAGAGTATTGTCCCAAAAAAGAAAAAAAAGGCCAAACAAAAAAAGGAAGGCCCAAAATATATATATAAGGGGACACTTGTGCTTCAAAGTAGCACCATGATCTTCATGATAGAGAGTCTCCTATGTTATCACTTTCATATACTAGTGGGAATTTTTCATTATAGAACTCGGCTTGTATATTACAATGATGGGCTTCCTCAAAATGCCCTAGGTCATCGTGAGAAAGCGAGTTGGATGCACACTCACTTAGTTCTTTTTGTTGAGCTTTCATATACTTATAGCTCTAGTGCATCCGTTGCATGGAAATCCCTACTCACTCACATTGATATCTATTAATGGGCATCTCCATAGCCCGTTGATACGCCTTGTTGATGTGATACTATATTCTCCCTTTTTGTCTTCTCCACAACCACCATTCTATTCCACATATAGTGCTATGTCCATGGCTCACGCTCATGTATTGCGTGAAGATTGAAAAATTTTGAGAACACCAAAAGTATGAAACAATTGCTTGGCTTGTCATTGGGGTTGTGCATGATTTAAATACTTTCTGTGGTGAAGATGGAGCATAGCCAGACTATATGATTTTGTAGGGATAACTTTCTTTGGCCATGTTATTTTGAAGAGACATAATTGCTTAGTTAGTATGCTTGAGGTATTATTATTTCTATGTCAATATTGAACTTTTGTCTTGAATCTTTCGGATCTGAATATTCATACCACAATTAAGAGAATTACATTGAAATTATGCCAACTAGCATTCCACATCAAAAATTCTGTTTTTATCATTTACCTACTCGAGGACGAGCAGGGACGAAGCTTGGGGATGCTTGATACGTCTCCAACGTATCTATAATTTTTGATTGTTCCATGCTATATTATATCCTGTTTTGGACATCATTGGGCTTTGTTATACACTTATATTATTTTTTGGACTAACCTATTAACCGGAGGCCCAGCCCAGAATTGCTGTATTTTTGCCTATTTCATAGTTTCGCAGAAAAAGAATATGAAACAGAGTCCAAATGGAATGAAACCTTCGGGAACGTGATTTTCGGAACGAACATGATCCAGAGGACTTGGACCCTACGTCAAGAGAGCAACCAGGAGGGCACGAGGTAGGGGGTGCGCCTACCCCCCAGGCGCACCCTCCACCCTCGTGGGGCCCATGTTGCTCCACCGACGTACTTCTTCCTCCTATATATACCCGTGTACCCCCAAACTACCAGATACGGAGCCAAACCCTAATTCCACCACCGCAACCTTCTGTACCCATGAGATCCCATCTTGGGGCCTTTTCCAGAGCTCCGCCGGAGGGGGCATCGATCACAGAGGGCTTCTACATCAACACCATAGCCTCTCCGATGAAGTGTGAGTAGTTTAGTTCAGACCTTTGGGTCCATAGTTATTAGCTAGATGGCTTCTTCTCTCTTTTTGGATCTCAATACAAAGTTCTCCCCCTCTCTTGTGGAGATCTATTCGATGTAATCTTCTTTTGCGATGTGTTTGTTGAGACCGATGAATTGTGGGTTTATGATCAAGTTTATCTATGAACAATATTTGAATCTTCTCTGAATTCTTTTATGTATGATTGGTTATCTTTGCAAGTCTCTTCGAAATATCAGTTTGGTTTGGCCTACTAGATTAATATTTCTTGCAATGGGAGAAGTGCTTAGCTTTGGGTTCAATCTTGCGGTGTCCTTTTCAAGTGACAGTAGGGGTAGCAGGCACGTATTGTATTGTTGCCATCGAGGATAACAAGATGGGGTTTATTTCATATTGCATGAGTTTATCCCTCTACATCATGTCATCTTGCTTAAAGCGTTACTCTGTTCTTTTGAACTTAATACTCTAGATGCATGCTGGATAGCGGTCGACGTGTGGAGTAATAGTAGTAGATGCAGGCAGGAGTCGGTCTACTTGTCTCGGACGTGATGCCTATATACATGATCATACCTAGATATTCTCATAACTATGCTCAATTCTATCAATGGCTCAACACTAATTTGTTTACCCACTGTAATGCGTATGCTCTCGAGAGAAGCCACTAGTGAAACCTATGGCCCCCGGGTCTATTTTCCATCATATTAATCTTCCGTCAACAAGCTATTTCCTTTTCCCTTTATTTTGCTTTCTTTACTTGGCATCCTTATCATAAAAATACCAAAAATATTATCTTATCATATCTACCAGATCTCACTTTCATAAGTGACCATGAAGGGATTGACAACCCCTTTTTGAGTTGGTTGCGAGGATTTTATTTGTTTGTGTAGGTGCGAGGGACTTGTGTGTGGCCTCCTACTTGATTGATACCTTGGTTCTCAAAAACTGAGGGAAATATGTAACGCCCCAAGACCGGAGCTTCAGATGCCTTCAAGGTTTTCTGAGTTTCGTCATGTGATTTGTTTTGCTTGTTGCATTCCTCTTTGCATATTTTTCATTGCATCATGTCATCATGCCATCTTTTTCTCAAAGCTAACTAAAACTTTCTTAAATAAATTGCATGGATCTTCGATCCATTTAAACCGAGGGAACTCACGTGGTGATTCTCTTTACAACATATATCCCAATATTAGGGAGCTATAATAAATATTCCTTTATTTTGGAATTCACAATAACTCCCTTGCAAAAATCCCAATGCCTTTGTTATCACAACTCTTGGCCTCTAACTTTGCCATATATCCTTTCTTCATTTTCCGGAGCTCCACCAAAATTCTCAACATTTTTGGATACTCCAAAAACCTCGTCCAAGTTCAAACCCATTTGAATTAAATTCAAATGAGTTTGAATTCTTATCGTTCGATCTCGCCTTTTCTAATTTTCTCGGACCAAGCTTATTTTTGTGAGTCTGAGAAAATTATCCACGTGTTCAACTTCTTCCCCTAACCCCCCCCCCCCCCCTCTTTCTTTTTCTCCTCTTTATTTGTTTTCTGTTAAAAGAATCAAGAAGAGAAGAGAGAGGGAGAAGGGAGCCCATCAGCCAGCCCACCACCAAAGTGGCCCAGCAGCGCACAGCCCAGCGGCCACCCGCGGCCTCCTAAGGCCCAGTCGCTCCGGCCCATCTCTAACCCTAGCCTCATCCCAATACTTCCCGTGCCTCCTCCTAGTGCCGCCACCAGAGAGCCCCGCTCGAACCCCCATCTCTCCATCGCGGCCTCTCCTCCCTACCCGCGCCTTCCTCTCCCTTTCTCCATGTTGCATGCCTCTCTTCCGGCAGCGCCGCCGTGCCTGCACCCCGCTTCTCACGCGGACGACCCCATCTCCTTGCCTTACCTGAGGAGCTGCGCTCGTCCCCGACGCAAGCACGCTCGCAACCGCCATGGATCCCATGCCCGAGCAGAGGAGGTTGCGTCCTCGAGCTCCTTCTGGTTCCCGCGCCTCCGGCAACCAGTGACCGCCTGCGTGTGCCCCGTCCAACCAAGGAGCCCCACCAGGATCTCCGAGCCGCTACAACGCCCTCGTCTCGTCTCCCTCTCCTACCTCTTGCCGGCCTACCTCCCAAGCTCACCCTCCGCCACCTCGTCTCAGATCCATGCGCCGCCACACACCAAGGCTCCACGCCAAGACGGTGTTGCTCCGCCTCCACTGCCGGCTCCTATAACCCTGACCTCCTCGTCAGGTCCGGCAGGCCCTCGTCCCTACGCCAAGTTCTCTGCAGCAGCAGTCCATCCCCTACCTCACCGTCGCTGTCCCGTGCACCTCCGCAATCCTCCTACTTCGCCGGCCTAGTCCTCCTCATCGCTGTCCTCACAGCGCCGCCTCAAGATCGTCATCGCCTTGCTTCGCCTCCTAGCAGGAACAGCAGCGTCCACCTTGCCCCTCGTTGGGCTTCGACCCCTATTCGACGCCAAGACCGCGGCTCCATGTCCCCGTGGACGCCAAGTTCTTTTCTGGAGAGCTCTCCAAGACCAGGATACGCCAAGACCCATTCGTGGATTTCGTCAAGTTTGAGCACCGCTGAACGAGGGCTTTTGCCTTGCTCATTCTGGGACGTGTCAAGTTCCTCTTCGAAAGTACGTCTACATGATGACCTGACAAGTACCGTGGCACTGAAGACCTTTGATGCATCAAGCACCTCTCCAATGAACATGAACGACTACCGTCACAAGAGCAAGACTGCCAAATACCCCCCCTCGGATCAGCAAGTTCAACTACCGCCGCCTTCGGAAACCTCAGATCCGTCAAGTACCTCTTTAAAAATGAACATGTACCACTACCGTCGAAGACCGATAGTACCACTACTTCGACTACCATCGCGGAATGACTACTTCCTATACTTCCCTCGTCGAACCCAAACCATCCCGAACGCATGCTTCGAAGGTATAACCGCCGAGAACGACCGCCCGTGGACGAATGCATATGTTGTATGAAATGATCGCGTTTGCACCATGCCCGACGTGTTTTTTGCATGTTCCCTGTTGCCATGTCGTCGTCTCATGGGAACCCGGTTACCGGGATCACCCCCACCATCTTGCATGACACACTCACGTCACTTTTCCTTTTGCACCGGTGTCTCCATAAGCTACCGGAACCGGAATGTTGCCGTGGCACCATTTCCGTTGTCATTATCGTGGCACCCCTTTCGTTTCCGCCATGATGATAAATGCTTCATATCATGCTCTTGTCAACTTTTCCAAATTGCATAAAACTTGCACATGTCATCCGCATCATGTTAATAACATTTAAATGATTAAAATTGTTGTTTGCATTAAATTGCTAAATGCACATGAGGATTTACCGGAATTGTTGTTTGATGTTTTTGGCCTCATTTAAAATGCCTAATTGTGTATTTTACTCATGTTTCACCTCTTGCAATGTTTAACAACATTTAATATTGTTGGGTACATAAACGAGAGAGAACTAAATAATTGATGTGGTGTTCCGTTGCATATTGAGCTCCACTTAACTTGTAGTTTTGTTTGTGCCCTTTGCCATGCAATGCATATTTAAACCGGACATGCATCATACTTGGTTGTGCATCATGCCATGTTTATGTGATGGTTGTTTACTTTGTTGTTTGCTTCTTTCCGGTGTTGCTTCTTCGGGTTAGTTCCGATAATGTCGCGTTTGTGAGGATCCGTTTGACTACGTCAGTTTGTCTTCTTCATGGACTCGTTCTTCTTCCTTGCGGGATTTCAGGCAAGATGACCATACCCTCGGAATCACTTCTGTCTTTGCTTGCTAGTTGTTCGCTCTATTGCTATGTCGCGATACCTACCACTTGCTATATCATGACTCCCATATTGCCATGTCAAGCCTCTAACCCTCCTTTCCTAGCAAACCGTTGTTTGGCTATGTTACCGCTTTGCTCAGCTCCTCTTATAGCGTTGCTAGTTGCAGGTGAAGATGAAGTTTGTTCCATGTTGGAACATGGATATGTTGGGATATCACAATATATCTTATTTTAATTAATGCATCTATATACTTGGTAAAGGGTGGAAGGCTCGGCCTTATGCCTGGTGTTTTGTTCCACTCTTGCCGCCCTATTTCTGTCATACCGGTGTTATGTTCCTTGATTTTGTGTTCCTTACGCGGTTGGGTGTTATGGGAACCCCTTGACAGTTCTCTTTGAATAAAACTCCTCCAGCAAGGCCCAACCTTGGTTTTAAATTTGCCTCACCTAGTCTTTTTCCCTTGGGTTTCCGGAGCCCGAGGGTCATCTTTATTTTAACCCCCCCCCCCCCCGGGCCAGTACTTCTCTAAGTCTTGGTCCAACCTGAGCGATGTCCGGCGCCCCCTGGGTAACCAGGGTCTATGCCAACCCGACGTCTGGCTCATCCGGTGTGCCCTGAGAACGAGATATGTGCAGCTCCTATCGGGATTTGTCGGCACATCCGAGCGGCTTTGCTGGTCTTGTTTTACCATTGTCGAAATTTCTTGTAACCGGGATTCCGAGTCTGATCGGGTCTTCCTGGGAGAAGGAATATCCTTCGTTGACCATGAGAGCTTGTGATGGGCTAAGTTGGGACCCCTACAGGGTTTTGAACTTTCGAAAGCCATGCCCGTGGTTATGGGCAGATGGGAATTTGTTAATATCCGGTTGTAGAACACTTGACACTAACTTAATTAAAATGCATCAACCACGTGTGTAGCCATGATGGTCTCTTTCCGGTGGAGTCCGGGAAGTGAACACGGTTTTGGAGTTATGTTTGAATGTAAGTAGTTTCAAGATCACTTCTTGATCACTTCTAGTTTCACGACCGTTGCATTGCTTCTCTTCTCGCTCTTATTTGTGCATGTTAGCCACCATATATGCTAGTGCTTGCTGCAGCTCCACCTCACTACCCTTTTCCCTACCCATAAGCTTAAATAGTCTTGACCTCGCGGGTGTGAGATTGATGAGTCCTTGTGGCTCAGAGATACTTCCAAACAGTTGCAGGTGCCGATGATACCGGTGCATATGACGCAACTAAGCTCAAGTGGGAGCTCGATGAAGATCGTGTTCGTTGTGTTGTTTCGTTTCCAGTTGATCAGTAGTGGATCCCAGTTGGGGCGATCGGGGATCTAGCATTTGGGGTTGTCTTCTTTTATTTTAGTTCAGTAGTCGGACCTTGATTGTATTCTGGATGATGTTTGCTATTTTTATGTATTGTGTGAAGTGGCGATTGTAAGCCAACTCTTTATCCCTTTCTTATTCAGTACATGGGATGTGTAAAGATTACCCCTCTTGCGACATGCCTACCATGTGGTTATGCCTATAAGTGGTGCCCCGGCACGTGGGAGATATAGCCGCATCATGGGTGTTACAAAACACTTACGCTACTTTGTTGCATCACCCTTTCCTCTTCAAGGGAAAACCAACGCAGTGCTCAAGAGGTCGCAAACACCCGGAAGTACTTGAGGTTGGGCTTGTTGCCGGTAAGTATCTCATATGGAGTCTTGCTCAAGCCTTTGCAGAGATAGAGCCGATTGGATGCATGACAAGCGGTGTTGATGGCTTCGGCCCAAAAGTTGTACGGAGACTTGAACTCCGCCACCATGGTCCTTGCCGCGTCCATCAACGTCCGGTTCTTCCTCTCCGCAACACCATTTTGTTGAGGGGTGTAAGGTGCGGGATATTGATGCTTGCTCCCCTCATCACTAAGAAACTCATCCAAGGTGTAGTTCTTGAACACGGTGCCATTGTCACTTCTTATTGTCAAGATCTTTACATTGTGTTGACGTTGAGCTTCATTTGCAAAGTCGATGACGGTTTGTTGGGTCTCACTCTTCCTCGTGAAGAAATATACCCAAGTGTATCTTGAATAATCATCCACAATCACCAAGCAATACTTTCTACCCCCAAGACTACCAAATGATGGAGGCCCGAAGAGATCCAAGTGAAGGAGCTCCAAGGGCCTCTTCGAGTAGATGATAGTAGTGGGAGGGTGAGCCTTATCATGTAGCTTTCCTTTGATACAAGCACTGAAGGCGCGATCTTTGGCAAAAATAACATTTGTTAGTCCATGGACATGGTCCCCCTTGATAAGGCTTTGAAAAGATCTCATATTGACGTGGGCCAAACGGCGATGCCAAAGCCATGCCACGTCAACTTTAGCCATTAGGCATGTCGCGGTCTTCGTGGGTCGCTCCGAAAAGTTAATCAGACAAAGACCGTTCTAGACATGCCTAACAAAGGCTACTTTAAGAGTATTGCTCCACAATAGGGCTACGGTATCAATATCAAAGAAAGTGGCAAAGCACGTGATTACAAGTTGACGAACGGAAACTAAATTGTATGCAAGGGACTCAACAAGCATAACTTTGTCGATCGAGAGATCATGAGAAATGACAACCTTTCCAAGACCCAATACCTTGGAACATGAGGCATCACCCCACTCTACATTGGTGGGCATAGATGAAATCTTGTACATGTCCACCACCAAGTCCTTGCTTCCGGTCATATGATTTGTGGCTCCACTATCGAGCAACCATGATCCCCACCGGAAGCAAACACCTACAAGAGATCAATGCTTGGTGTTAGGTACCCATTTTGTAATGGTTCCTTTGATGTTAGTAACAAGGATCTTAGGAACCCAAATAAACCATTCAATGTAATCATAAGAAGAACCAACAAATTTGGCATAAACATGCCCATCACTAGCGCGGCATAACACATAATAAGGGTTAAAGTCGCCGGCTTTGTTGGAAGGAGTGGCATTGCCCTTCTTGACTCCACCACCCTTCACATTGTTCTTCTTCTCCTTAGGAGCACCCCCTCCCTCCCTCACAAAAGTTTGCTTGAGAGGAGGAGGTCGTTTGGCCTTGTCATTCTTCTTCTTATTCTTGGACTTGGGTGCAAACCCAATTCCCTCCTTGCCCACAACTTCCTTTTGATTGCTAAAAAGGTCGTTGAGGTTCTTCTCACCTTGTATGCAAGACACAAGGCCTTTCTAAAGTTTCTCCTTTAACTTGGCATTCTCCTCCACAAGATGCACATGCTCACAACACGGGTTAGTAGCATTTGCATTATCAATTAAAACCATATGATGAAAAGTGGCTTTCTCCTTGGTTAGCTTCACTTGGAGTTGATCATGAGACTCTTTGAGGCTAGCATGATCACCCTTCAAGGCCTTGTGAGCCTTGTCAAGTATATCAAACTCCTCCTTGAGTCTACCATGGTCAACCCCAAGTTTAGCCTTCTCGGAATTGAGCACACGAGATACAATAAGAGCATGATCAAGATCTTTCTTTAATTTAGCATGGTCATCGTTGTGTGGCTCCTCAAGAGCCAAATGATGACCACGCTCTTCCTCAAGCGCATTAGAGAGATCCGATATCTTATCGGCATAGTCACGACTATGCCCTTCCATCTTAGATATGGTTTCTTCGTGAGCCTAAATTATGTCATTGGCTTCACCAAGTTGTTCCAAGAGAGCAACAAAGTGTTTCTTGGATTTACCCTTGAGCTTACTCATAAAAGACTCAAACTCATTTTCCTCCTCCTTCGTCCCCTCACTTTCATCAATGCAATCCGTCAAGGAAGGATTAGTAATGATGGTAGTTTTTATGTTGGGGGTTACCTTGTTGGTGGCTTTAGCCATGAGGCACTTGGCGGTGATGTTCTCGTTGGGTGAATCGAAGAGGGACACCCGTGGAGTTGTTGCAATGGCAACGAAGGCCATGGCAACCGTCTCACCGTCTTCATCATTGACTGTCGTATCCTTGTTATTATTGCTGTTAATACGGCGCTTATGTTTGTTGTGATGTGACCTGCTATTGCCGTCCTTGGTATCCGAAGTACCATGGTTCTTTGATATGTTATTACTACGAGCCAGCCAGCTGCCTTCTCCCGCACAAAAGCGGGTCATGAGTGTCGTGAGGGCTGCCATAGATTTCGGCTTTTCCTGACCAAGGTGTCGGGCTAGCCATTCATCGCGGATGTTGTGTTTGAAAGCCGCTAGGGCCTCTGCATCCAGACAGTCGACAATTTGATTTTTCTTTGTTAGGAACCAAGTCCAGAATTGCCTGGCCGATTCTTCTGGCTGTTGAATTATGTGGCTCAAGTCATCGGCATCTGGTGGCCGCACATAAGTGCCCTGAAAGTTGTCGAGGAATGCGGCTTCCAGATCTTCCCAACAATTGATGGACTCGGCTGGCAAGCTATTAAGCCAATGTCGCGCTGGTCCCTTGGGCTTTAGTGGGTGGTATTTGATGGCGTGTAAGTCGTCACCGCCGGCCATGTGGATGTGGAGGAGGAAATCCTCGATCCATACTGCGGGGTCTGTTGTGTCGTCGTATGATTCAATATTTACAGGTTCGAAACCTTCTGGGATTTGATGATCCATTACTTTGTCTGTGAAGCATAAGGGGTGTGCGGCACCTCTTTATTGGGCTATATCGCGACGCAGCTTGAATGGGTCTTGCCCGCTGTGTTCGGCCCGGCCGGATTTGCTTTTGCTGTATCCGGCGTGACGTTTATCGTCTCGTAGAGTGGCATGCCCTCGTGATCCATAGATCGATCTTGCATGCTTTGCTTTGTCCTCCAATATGTCTCGCAGGTCTGGCGTATCTCCCCATGCCTTTTTATTTGAATGGCGTCGGGGTGGAGGCTGAGTTTTTGGCTGGAATGCCTCTCTATCGTGGCCACGAGGTGGCCGATCAGCCGTATCATACGCTTCTTCCTCCAGTCGAGGTAGCAACCTGCACTTTGGGTAACTCTTGGAGGGGCGCTCGAGTTTATATTCCTCGTCCGCGAGGACTTCAGTCCATCTATCAGCTAGCAGATCCTGATCAGCTTGAAGCTGCTGATCCTTTTTATTAAGGCTATTTTCCGTGGCTATAAGCCGGTGTTTAAAGTGCTCTTGTTTGACGGGATCCTCTGGCACAACGAATTCGTCGTCGCCGAGGCTTGCCTCGTCTTCGGAGGGGGCATGTAATTGTCATCCTCCTCTTCTCCATCTGCCGCTCTCTCAGGAGGGCTGGCTCCTCCATTCTCCTGCTCTAAATCTTACTGGAGGGGATTGTTGTTGTCTTTGGCACTATCCAGAGTATTATTATATCCTGCGCCGGTATCACCACTTTTGCTTTGGCGGGACTTAGAGCGGCGCCGTTGACGTTGGCGCTTGGGTTGCTTCTTGGAGGGGTCATCCTCCGCTATCTCGTCGCCATTGCCTTCTTTGGGTGTATCCACCATGTATATATCGTATGATGAGGTGGCTGTCCAGTGCCCTGTGGGCGGTGGTTCCTCTTCGCCTCCCGTATCGTCGTCCATACCGTCGATGTCTTCGGAGTCAAAGTCGAGCATGTCGGTTAAGTCATCGACAGTGGCTACTAAGTGGGTGGTGGGTGGGCCTCAAATTTCTTCGTCGTCCGCATCCCAGTCCTGCCGGACATAGTTCGGCCAGGATCCTCCTGACAAGGAGAGAGACCTTAATGAGTTCAGTATGTCGCCAAAGGGCGAGTGCTGAAAAATATCCGCGGAGGTAAACTCCATGATCGGCGCCCAATCGGATTTGATAGGAACAGGCACAGGCGGTTCAGAGTCCGCGGGCGGAGAAGGATCTGGCAGTTTAACAACATGGCTCTCGTGCAAGGTAAGGTCGATGTTTGGCTCGATCGCCGTTGAGGGTAAGGCCTCCGTGGCGGGGTCTATCCACCCGTCCGTGGAAGGCGCACCTGGCTCCGAATTGAGGGTCGGAGGGGCTCCATGTGCGATCTCTTGAACACTATCCGATGGTAGCGCTAAATCGCGCTCATCATGACCGCATGACGCACAAGGCAGAGGCTCGAATCCATTGAAGATCAAGTCTCCGCGGATATCGTCCGTGTAGTTTAAGCTTCCAAACCTGACCTGGTGGCCAGGGGCGTAACTTTCAATCTGCTCCAGATGGCCAAGCGAATTGGCCCGCAGTGCAAAGCCGCCGAATACGAAGATCTGTCCGGGGAGAAAAGTCTCACCCTGGACTGCATCGCCATCTATGATAGTAGGAGCCATCAAGCCTAACGGCGACGACACAGAGGAACTCTCAATGAAAGCACCAATGTCGGTTTCAAAACCGGCGGATCTCGGGTAGGGGGTCCCGAACTGCGCGTCTAGGCCGGATGGTAACAGGAGGCAGGGGACACAATGTTTTACCCAGGTTCGGGCCCTCTTGATGGAGGTAAAACCCTACGTCCTGCTTGATTAATATTGATGATATGGGTAGTACAAGAGTAGATCTACCACAAGATCGGAGAGGCTAAACCCTAGAAGCTAGCCTATGGTATGATTGTATGTTGTTGTTGTTGTTGTTGTGTCCTACGGACTAAAACTCTCCGGTTTATATAGACACCGGAGAGGGTTAGGGTTACACAAGGTCGGTTACAAAGGAGGAGATATCCATATCCGTATTTCCTAGCTTGCCTTCGACGCCAAGTAGAGTCCCATCCGGACATGAGACGAAGTCTTCAATCTTGTATCTTCATAGTCTAACAGTCCGGCCAAAGGATGTAGTCCGGCTGTTCGGAGACCCCCTAATCCAGGACTCCCTCAAGCCCCATGATGAATATGAGATTGATAATAATGTTTGCAATATTATTGAAAGTGGTTTTGGAAGAGTGTCAACTTTAGATCCCACATATTTGGAGAACGTTCAATCTTATGAAATTTTTGATAAAAGTGGGTTTGGAGAGGTCATGACTTTAGTTAATGTTAATCCCACTATTTTGGAAGAGTGTCAACTTTGCATGCATGAGGATCGCGTTGAAAATATTTTATGTGATAGCTATTTTTTGAATTTTCTTATGATCCTACATATAATTATTATGAGAGAGAAAAATATGGTGGTAGAAACTTTCATGTTACTAAATTACCTCTCGTTATGTTGAGATTGCTATTGTTTCTTTCCGCTTCCTTGCATATGCTAGTTTTTGCTTGCCTTGATAATTTTTTTTCCTATAATATGCCTATGCATAGGAAGTATGTTAGACTTAGATGTGTATGTCACGTGTTTTATGATGCTCTCTTTGTGCTTCAATTCTTGTCTTTCATGTGAGCATCGTTGAAATCTTATGCCTAGCTATAAGGCTTTAAAGAAAAGCGCTTGTTGGGAGACAACCCAATATTTTTCCTTTCTGTTATTCAATAAATAATTTATCTATCCTCTGTTTTGTTTGTGTTTTTTGTGGTTAATTAGTGTTTGTGCCAAGTAGAACCGTTGGGAAGACTTGGGGAAAGTCTTTTTAATCTTGCTGTAAAAAACAGAAACTTTAGCGCTCACGAGAATTGGTTCCATTTTTATTTGGAAAGTGATGTTTAGTTAATTCTTTTTTAATATGATTAATAGATAAATTACTCACGTCCAGCAATTTATTTTAGAATTTTTGGGGTTCCAGAAGTTTGCGTTAGCTACAGATTACTACAGACTGTTCTTTTTTTGACAGATTCTGTTTTTCGTGTGTTGTTTGCTTATTTTGATGAATCTATGGCTAGTAAAATAGTTTATAAACCATAGAGAAGTTTGAATACAGTAGGTTTAACACCAATATAAATAAAGAATGAGTTCATTACAGTACCTTGAAGTGGTGTTTTGGTTTCTTTCGCTAAAGGAGCTCACGAGATTTTCTACTTTAAGTTTTGTGTTGTGAAGTTTTCAAGTTTTGGGTAAAAGATTTGATGGATTATGGAACAAGGAGTGGCAAGAGCCTAAGATTGGGGATGCCCATGGCACCCCAATATAATATAAGGATACCTAAAAGCCCAATCTTGGGGATGCCCCGGAAGGCATCCCCTCTTTCGTCTACTTCCATCGGTAACTTTACTTGGAGCTATATTTTTATTTACCACATGATATGTGTTTTGCTTGGAGCGTCTTGTATTATTTGAGTCTTTATTTGTTTTTTTTCCACAATCATCCTTGCTGTACACGACTTTTGAGAGAGACACGCATGATTCAGAAATTGTTAGAATACTCTATGTGCTTCACTTATATCTTTTGAGTTATATAGTTTTTGCTCTAGTGCTTCACTTATATATTTTAGGGCACGGTGGTGGATTTGTTTTATAGAAACTATCGTTCTCTCATGCTTCACTTAGATTATTTTGAGAGTCCTACAAAGCAGCATGGTAATTTTCTTTAATTATGTTAGGCATTCAAGATTAATAAAAAAAATCTTATAAGTGTGTTGAATACTATGAGAAGTTTGATACTTGATAATTGTTTTGAGATATGGAGATGGTGATATTAGAGTCATGCTAGTTGAGTAGTTGTGAATTTGGGAAATGCTTGTGTTGAAGTTTGTGATTCCCATAGCATGCATGTATGGTGAACCTTTATGTGAAGAAGTTGGAGCATGATTTATTTATTGATTGTCTTCCTTATGAGTGGCGGTCAGGGACGAGCGATGGTCTTTTCCTACCAATCTACCCCCCTAGGAGTATGCGCGTAGTACTTTGCTTCGATAACTAATAGATTTTTGCAATAAGTATGTGAGTTCTTTATGACTAATGCTGAGTCCATGGATTATACGCACTCTCACCCTTCCACCATTGCTAGCCTCTCTAATACCGCGCACCTTTCGCCAGTATCATACTCCCACCATATACCTTCCTCAAAACAGCCACCATACCTACTATCATGGCATTTCCATAGCCATTCCGAGATATATTGCCATGCAACTTTCCACCGTTCCGTTTACTATGACACGCTTCATCACTGTCATATTGCTTTGCATGATCATGTAGTTGACATTTTAGTTGTGGCAAAGCCACCATTCATAATTCTTTCGTACAAGTCACTCATGCATCATTTCTATCCCGGTATACCGCTGGAGGCATTCATATAGAGTCATACTTTGTTCTAGTATCGAGTTGTAATCATTGAGTTGTAAATAAATAGAAGCGTGATGATCATCATTCATAGAGTATTGTCCCAAAAAAGAAAAAAAGGCCAAACAAAAAAAGGAAGGCCCAAAATATATATATAAGGGGACACTTGTGCTTCAAAGTAGCACCATGATCTTCATGATAGAGAGTCTCCTATGTTATCACTTTCATATACTAGTGGGAATTTTTCATTATAGAACTTGGCTTGTATATTGCAATGATGGGCTTCCTCAAAATGCCCTAGGTCATCGTGAGAAAGCGAGTTGGATGCACACCCACTTAGTTCTTTTTGTTGAGCTTTCATATACTTATAGCTCTAGTGCATCCGTTGCATGGAAATCCCTACTCACTCACATTGATATCTATTAATGGGCATCTCCATAGCCCGTTGATACGCCTAGGTGATGTGATACTATATTCTCCCTTTTTGTCTTCTCCACAACCACCATTCTATTCCACATATAGTGCTATGTCCATGGCTCACGCTCATGTATTGCGTGAAGATTGAAAAATTTTGAGAACACCAAAAGTATGAAACAATTGCTTGGCTTGTCATCAGGGTTGTGCATGATTTAAATACTTTCTATGGTGAAGATGGAGCATAGCCAGACTATATGATTTTTAGGGATAACTTTCTTTGGCAATGTTATTTTGAAGAGACATAATTTCTTAGTTACTATGCTTGAGGTATTATTATTTCTATGTCAATATTGAACTTTTGTCTTGAATCTTTCGGATCTGAATATTCATACCACAATTAAGAGAATTACATTGAAATTATGCCAAGTAGCATTCCACATCAAAAAGTCTGTTTTTATCATTTACCTACTCGAGGACGAGCAGGAATTAAGCTTGGGGATGCTTGATACGTCTCCAACGTATCTATAATTTTTGATTGTTCCATGCTATATTATATCCTGTTTTGGACATCATTGGGCTTTATTATACACTTATATTATTTTTTGGACTAACCTATTAACCGGAGGCCCAGCCCAGAATTGCTATTTTTTTGCCTATTTCATAGTTTCGCAGAAAAAGAATATGAAACAGAGTCCAAACGGAATGAAACCTTCGGGAACGTGATTTTCGGAATGAACATG
The DNA here is from genome assembly GCF_018294505.1 of Triticum aestivum. Lineage (NCBI taxonomy): Eukaryota > Viridiplantae > Streptophyta > Magnoliopsida > Poales > Poaceae > Triticum > Triticum aestivum. The sequence continues at coordinate 401,617,500 of NC_057812.1, read as the reverse complement.
ATCCAGAGGACTTGGACCCTACGTCAAGAAAGCAACCAGGAGGGCACGAGGTAGGGGGCGCGCCTACCCCCCCCCCCCAGGCGCACCCTCCACCCTCGTGGGGCCCATGTTGCTCCACCGACGTACTTCTTCCTCCTATATATACCCGTGTACCCCCAAACTACCAGATACGGAGCCAAAACCCTAATTCCACCACCGCAACCTTCTGTACCCGTGAGATCCCATCTTGGGGCCTTTTCCAGAGCTCCGCCGGAGGGGGCATCGATCACAGAGGGCTTCTACATCAACACCATAGCCTCTCCGATGAAGTGTGAGTAGTTTACTTCAGACCTTTGGGTCCATAGTTATTAGCTAGATGGCTTCTTCTCTCTTTTTGGATCTCAATACAAAGTTCTCCCCCTCTCTTGTGGAGATCTATTCGATGTAATCTTCTTTTGCGGTGTATTTGTTGAGACCGATGAATTGTGGGTTTATGATCAAGTTTATCTATGAACAATATTTGAATCTTCTCTGAATTCTTTTATGTATGATTGGTTATCTTTGCAAGTCTCTTCGAAATATCAGTTTGGTTTGGCCTACTAGATTAATATTTCTTGCAATGGGAGAAGTGCTTAGCTTTGGGTTCAATCTTGCGGTGTCCTTTTCAAGTGACAGTAGGGGTAGCAGGCACGTATTGTATTGTTGCCATCGACGATAACAAGATGGGATTTATTTCATATTGCATGAGTTTATCCCTCTACATCATGTCATCTTGCTTATATCGTTACTCTGTTCTTTTGAACTAAATACTCTAGATGCATGCTGGATAGCGGTCGATGTGTGGAGTAATAGTAGTAGATGCAGACAGGAGTCGGTCTACTTGTCTCAGACGTGATGCCTATATACATGATCATACCTAGATATTCTCATAACTATGCTCAATTCTGTCAATTGCTCAACACTAGTTTGTTTACCCATCGTAATACGTATGCTCTCGAGAGAAGCCACTAGTGAAACCTATGGCCCCCGGGTCTATTTTCCATCATATTAATCTTCCGTCAACAAGCTATTTCCTTTTCCCTTTATTTTGCTTTCTTTACTTGGCATCTTTATCATAAAAATACCAAAAATATTATCTTATCATATCTACCAGATCTCACTTCCGTAAGTGACCATGAAGGGATTGAAAACCCCTTTTTGAGTTGGTTGCGAGGATTTTATTTGTTTGTGTAGGTGTGAGGGACTCGTGCGTGGCCTCCTACTTGATTGATACCTTGGTTCTCAAAAACTGAGGGAAATATGTAACGCCCCAAGACCGGAGCTTCAGATGCCTTCCAGGGTTTCTGAGTTTCATCATGTGATTTGTTTTGCTTGTTGCATTCCTCTTTGCATATTTTTCATTACATCATGTCATCATGCCATCTTTTTCTCAAAGCAAACTAAAACTTTCTTAAATAAATTGCATGGATCTTCGGTCCATTTAAACCGAGGGAACTCACATGGTGATTCTCTTTACAACATATATCCCAATATTAGGGAGCTATAATAAATATTCCTTTATTTTGGAATTCACCATAACTCACTTGCAAAAATCCTAATGCCTTTGTTATCACAACTATTGGCCTCTAACTTTGCCATATATCCTTTCTTCATTTTCCCGAGCTCCACCAAAATTCTCAACATTTTCGGATACTCCAAAAACCTCGTCCTAGTTCAAACCCATTTGAATTAAATTCAAATGAGTTTGAATTCTTATCGTTCGATCTCGCCTTTTCTAATTTTCTCGGACCAAGCTTATTTTTGTGAGTCCGAGAAAATTATCCGCGTGTTCAACTTCTTCCCCTAACCCCCCCCCCCTCTTTCTTTTTCTCCTCTTTATTTGTTTTCTGTTAAAAGAATCAAGAAGAGAAGAGAGAGGGAGAAGGGAGCCCATCAGCCAGCCCACCACCAAAGTGGCCCAGCAGCGCGCAGCCCAGCGGCCACCCAAGGCCTCCTAAGGCCCAGTCGCTCCGGCCCATCTCTAACCCTAGCCTCATCCCAATACTTCCCGTGCCTCCTCCTAGCGCCGCCACCAGAGAGCCCCGCTCGAACCCTCATCTCTCCATCGCGGCCTCTCCTCCCTACCCGCGCCTTCCTCTCCCTTTCTCCATGTTGCATGCCTCTCTTCCGGCAGCGCCGCCGCGCCTGCACCCCGCTTCTCACGCGGGCGACCCAGTCTCCTTGCCTTACCTGAGGAGCTGCGCTTGTCCCCGACACAAGCACGCTCGCAACTGCCATGGATCCCGCGCCCGAGCAGAGGAGGTTGCGTCCTCGAGCTCCTTCTGGTTCCCGCGCCTCCGGCAACCAGTGACCGCCGGCGTGTGCCCCGTCCAACCAAGGAGCCCTGCCAGGATCTCCGAGCCGCTGCAACGCCCTCGTCTCGTCTCCCTCTCCTACCTCTTGCCGGCCTACCTCCGAAGCTCACCCTCCACCACCTCGTCTCAAATCCGTGCGCCGCCACACACCAAGGCTCCACGCCAAGACGGTGTTGCTTCGCCTCCACTGCCGGCTCCTATAACCCCGACCTCCTCATCGGGTCCGGCAGGCCCTCGTCCCTACGCCAAGTTCTCTGCAGCAGCAGTCCATCCCCTACCTCACTATCGCTGTCCCGTGCACCTCCGCAATCCTCCTACTTCGCCGGACTAGTCCTCCTCGTCGTCGTCCTCACAGCGCCGCCTCTAGATCGTCATCGCCTTGCTTCGCCTCCTAGCAGGAACAACAGCGTCCACCTCGCCCCTCGTTGGGCTTCGACCCCTGCTCGACGCCAAGACCGCGGCTCCATGTCACCGTGGACGCCAAGTTCTTTTCCGGAGAGCTCTCCAAGACCAGGATACGCCAAGACCCATTCGTGGATTTCGTCAAGTTTGAGCACCACTGAAAGAGGGCTTTTGCCTTGCTCATTTTGGGATGTGTCAAGTTCCTCTTCGAAAGTACGTCTACATGATGACCTGACAAGTACCGTGGCACCGAAGACCTTTGATGCATCAAGCACCTCTCCAATGAATGTGAACGACTACCGTTGCAAGAGCAAGACTGCCAAATACCCCCCTCGGATCAGCAAGTTCAACTACCGCCGCCTCCGGAAACCTCGGATCCGTTAAGTACCTCTTTAAAAATGAACATGTACCACTACCGTCGAAGACCGATAGTACCACTACTTCGACTACCATCGCGGAACGACTACTTCCTCTACTTCCCTCGTCGAACCCAAACCACCCCGAACGCATGCTTCGAAGGTATAACCGCCGAGAACGACCGCCCGTGGACGAATGCATATGTTGTATGAAATGATCGCGTTTGCACCATGCCCGATGTGTTTTTTGCATGTTCCCTGTTGCCATGCCATCGTTTCATGGGAACCCGGTTACCGGGATCACCCCCACCATCTTGCATGACACGCTCATGTCACTTTTCCTATTGCACCGGTATCTCCATAAGCTACCGGAACCGGAATGTTGTCGTGGCACCATTTCCATTGTCATTGTCGTGGCACCCCTTTCGTTTCCGCCACGATGATAAATGCTTCATATCATGCTCTTGTCAACTTTTCCAAATTGCATAAAACTTGCACATGTCATCCGCATCACGTTAATAACATTTAAATGGTTAAAATTGTTGTTTGCATTAAATTGCTAAATGCACATGAGGATTTACCGGAATTGTTGTTTGATGTTTTTGGCCTCATTTAAAATGCCTAACTATGTATTTTACTCATGTTTCACCTCTTGCCATGTTTAACAACATTTAATATTGTTGGGTACATAAACGAGAGAGAACTAAATAATTGATGTGGTGTTTCGTTGTATATTGATCTCCACTTAACTTGTAGTTTTGTTTGTGCCCTTTGCCATGCAATGCATTTTTAAACCGGACATGCATCATACTTGGTTGTGCATCATGCCATGTTTATGTGATGGTTGTTTACTTTGTTGTTTGCTTCTTTCCGGTGTTGCTTCTTCGGGTTAGTTCCGATAATGTCGCGTTTGTGAGGATCCGTTCGACTACGTCAGTTTGTCTTCTTCATGGACTCGTTCTTCTTCCTTGCGGGATTTCAGGCAAGATGACCATACCCTCGGAATCACTTCTATCTTTGCTTGCTAGTTGTTCACTCTATTGCTATGTCGCGATACCTACCACTTGCTATATCATGCCTCCCATATTGCCATGTCAAGCCTCTAACCCTCCTTTCCTAGAAAACCGTTGTTTGGCTATGTTACCACTTTGCTCAGCCCCTCTTATAGCGTTGCTAGTTGCAGGTGAAGATGAAGTTTGTTCCATGTTGGAACATGGATATGTTGGGATATCACAATATCTCTTATTTTAATTAATGCATCTATATACTTGGTAAAGGGTGGAAGGCTCGGCCTTATGCCTCGTGTTTTGTTCCACTCTTGTCGCCCTAGTTTCTGTCATACCGGTGTTATGTTCCTTGATTTTGCGTTCCTTACGTGGTTGGGTGTTATGGGAACCCCTTGAAAATTCGCTTTGAATAAAACTCCTCCAGCAAGGCCCAACCTTAGTTTTAAATTTGCCTCACCTAGTCTTTTTCCCTTGGGTTTACGGAGCCCGAGGGTCATCTTTATTTTAACCCCCCCCCCCCCGGGCCAGTGCTTCTCTAAGTCTTGGTCCAACCTGAGCGATGTCCGGCGCCCCCTGGGCAACCAGGGTGTATGCCAACCCGACGTCTGGCTCATCCGGTGTGCCCTGAGAACGAGATATGTGCAGCTCCTATCGGGATTTGTCGGCACATCCGGGCGGCTTTTCTGGTCTTGTTTTACCATTGTCGAAATGTCTTGTAACCGGCATTCCGAGTCTGATCGGGTCTTCCTGGGAGAAGGAATATCCTTCGTTGACCGTGAGAGCTTGTGATGGGCTAAGTTGGGACCCCTGCAGGGTTTTGAACTTTCGAAAGCCGTGCCCGCGGTTATGGGCAAATGGGAATTTGTTAATATCCGGTTGTAGAACACTTGACACTAACTTAATTAAAATGCATCAACCGCGTGTGTAGCCATGATGGTCTCTTTCCGGTGGAGTCCGGGAAGTGAACACGGTTTTGGAGTTATGTTTGAACGTATGTAGTTTCAGGATCACTTCTTGATCACTTCTAGTTTCACGACCATTGCATTGCTTCTCTTCTCGCTCTTATTTGCGCATGTTAGCAACCATATATGCTAGTGCTTGCTGCAGCTCCACCTCTCTACCCTTTTCCCTACCCATAAGCTTAAATAGTCTTGACCTCGCGGGTGTGAGATTGCTGAGTCCTTGTGGCTTAGAGATACTTCCAAACAGTTGCAGGTGCCGATGATACCGGTGCATATGACGCAACTGAGCTCAAGTGGGAGCTCGATGAAGATCGTGTTCGTTGTGTTGTTTCGTTTCCAGTTGATCAGTAGTGGATCCCAGTTGGGGCGATCGGGGATCTAGCATTTGGGGTTGTCTTCTTTTATTTTAGTTCCGTAGTCGGACCTTGATTGTATTCTGGATGATATTTCCTATTTTTATGTATTGTGTGAAGTGGTGATTGTAAGCCAACTCTTTATCCCTTTCTTATTCAGTACATGGGATGTGTAAAGATTACCCCTCTTGCGACATGCCTACCATGCGGTTATGCCTCTAAGTGGTGCCCCGGCACGTGGGAGATATAGCCGCATCATGGGTGTTACAAAATACTTACGCTAATTTGTTGCTTCACCCTTTCCTCTTCAAGGGAAAACCAGTGCTCAAGAGGTAGCAAACACCCGGAAGTACTTGAGGTTGGGCTTGTTGCCGGTAAGTATCTCATATGGAGTCTTGTTCAAGCCTTTGCAGAGATAGAGCCGATTGGATGCATGACAAGAGGTGTTGATGGCTTCGGCCCAAAAGTTGTACGGAGACTTGAACTCCGCCACCATGGTCCTTGCCGCGTCCATCAACGTCCGGTTCTTCCTCTCCGCAAAACCATTTTGTTGAGGGGTGTAAGGTGCGAGATATTGATGCTTGCTCCCCTCATCACTAAGAAACTCATCCAAGGTGTAGTTCTTGAACTCGGTGCCGTTGTCACTTCTTATTGTCAAGATCTTTACATTGTGTTGACGTTGAGCTTCATTTGCAAAGTCGATGACGGTTTGTTGGGTCTCACTCTTCCTCTTGAAGAAATATACCCAAGTGTATCTTGAATAAACATCCACAATCACCAAGCAATACTTTCTACCCCCAAAACTACCAAAGGATGGAGGCCCGAAGAGATCCAAGTGAAGGAGCTCCAAGGGCCTCTTCGAGTAGATGATAGTAGTGGGAGGGTGAGCCTTATCATGTAGCTTTCCTTTGATACAAGCACTGAAGGCGCGATCTTTGGCAAAAATAACATTTGTTAGTCCATGGACATGGTCCCCCTTGATAAGACTTTGAAAAGATCTCATATTGACGTGGGCCAAACGGCGATGCCAAAGCCATGCCACGTCAACTTTAGCCATTAGGCATGTCGCGGTCTTCGTGGGTCGCTCCGAAAAGTTAATCACATAAAGACCGTTCTCGACATGCCTAACAAAGGCTACTTTAAGAGTATTGCTCCACAATAGGGCTACGGTATCAATATCAAAGAAAGTGGCAAAGCACGTGATTGCAAGTTGACGAACGGAAACTAAATTGTATGCAAGGGACTCAACAAGCATAACTTTCTCGATCGAGAGATCATGAGAAATGACAACCTTGCCAAGACCCAATACCTTGGAACATGAGGCATCACCCCACTCGACATTGGTGGGCATAGATGAAATCTTGTACATGTCCACCACCAAGTCCTTGCTTCCGGTCATATGATTTGTGGCTCCACTATCGAGCAACCATGATCCCTTTTGTAATGGTTCATGTTCCAAGGATCTTACAAGAGATCAATGCTTGGTGTTAGGTGTTAGGTGCCCATTTTGTAATGGTTCCTTTGATGTTAGTAACAAGGATCTTAGGAACCCAAATAAACCATTCAATGTAATCATAAGAAGAACCAACAAATTTGGCATAAACATGCCCATCACTAGCGCGGCATAACACATAATAAGGGTTAAAGTCACCGGCTTTGTTGGAAGGAGTGGCATTGCCCTTCTTGACTCCACCACCCTTCACATTGTTCTTCTTCTCCTTAGGAGCACCCCCTCCCTCCTTCACAAAAGTTTGCTTGAGAGGAGGAGGTTGTTTGGCCTTGTCATTCTTCTTCTTATTCTTGGACTTGGGTGCAAACCCAATTCCCTCCTTTCCCACAACTTCCATTTGATTTCTAAAAAGGTCGTTGAGGTTCTTCTCACCTTGTATGCAAGACACAAGGCCTTTCTAAAGTTTCTCCTTTAACTTGGCATTCTCCTCCACAAGATGCACATGCTCACAACACGGGTTAGTAGCATTTGCATTATCATTAAAACCATATGAGGAAAAGTGGCTTTCTCCTTGGTTAGCTTCACTTGGAGTTGATCATGAGACTCTTTGAGGCTAGCATGATCACCCTTCAAGGCCTTGTGAGCCTTGTCAAGTATATCAAACTCCTCCTTGAGTCTACCATGGTCAACCCCAAGTTTAGCCTTCTCGAAATTGAGCACACGAGATACAACAAGAGCATAATCAAGACCTTTCTTTAATTTAGCATGGTCATCATTGTGTGGCTCCTCAAGAGCCAAATGATGACCACGCTCTTCCTCAAGCCCAACATGCGACACGGTCCCCGATCGCCCCAACTGGGCACCACTATTGATCATCAGGGAAAGACACATAGTAACGGCGAGATTCTTCGTCGAACTCCCACTTGAGCTCAAGCGCATCGTCTAGAGCGGTATCATCGGTCCCTGCATCTGGTTTGGAAGTAATCTGTGAGTCACGGGGACTCAACAATCTCGCACCCTCGCGATCAAGACTATTTAAGCTTATAGGTAAGGCAAGGTAATATTTGGAGCTGCAGCAAGCGACTAGCATATATGGTGGCTAGCCTGTTCGCAAAAGAGAGCGAGAAGAGAAGGCAAAGCACGAACGAAGAACTATGATCAAGAAGTGATCCTAGAACAACCTACGTCAAACATTACTCCAACACTGTGTTCACTTCCCGGACTCCGCCGAGAAGAGACCATCACAGTTACACACACGGTTGATTCATTTTAGTTAAGTTAAGTTTCAAGTTATCTACAACCGGACATTAACAAATTCCCATCTGCCCATAACCGCAGGCACGGCTTTCGAAAGTTCAAATCCCTGCAGGGGAGTCCCAACTTAGCCCATCACAAGCTCTCACGGTCAATGAAGGATATTCCTTCTCCCGAGACATTCCGATCAGACTCGGCATCCCGGTTTTACAAGACATCCTCGACAATGGTAAAACAAGTCCAGCAACACCGCCCGAATGTGCCGACAAATCCCGATAGGAGCTGCACATATCTCGTTCTTAGGGCACACTCGGATAAGCAATCCGTACAACTAAAACCAGCCCTCGAGTTTCCCCGAGGTGGCGCTGCAAGGGGCTCTAGTTTGGACCAACACTCAGAGGAGCACTGGCCCGAGGGGGTTTAAATAAAGATGACCATTGGGCTCCGGAAACCCAAGGGAAAAAGACTAGGTGGCAAATGTTAAACCAAGGTTGGGCATTGCTGGAGGAGTTTTATTCAAGGCGAACTGTCAAGGGGTTCCCATTATCACCCAACCGCGTAAGGAACGCAAAATCCGGGAACATAACACCGATATGACGGAAACTAGGGAGGCAAGAGTGCAACAAAACACTAGGCAAAAGGCCGAGCCTTCCACCCTTACCAAGTATATAGGTGCATTAAGATAACAAGATAATATGGTGATATCCCAACAATAAACAATGTTCCAACAAGGAACGATCTCCAATCTTCACCTGCAACTAGCAACGCTATAAGAGGGGCTGAGCAAAGCGGTAACATAGCCAATAAACGGTTTGCTAGGACATGGTGGGTTAGAGGTTTGACATGGAAATTTGGGAGGCATGATAAGAAAGTGGTAGGTATCATAGCATAGGCATAGCAAAAGAGCAAGCATCTAGCAAGCAAAGATAGAAGTGATTTCGAGGGTATGATCATCTTGCCTGCAAAGTTGTTAGAGTTGACTTGATCCTCGTAAGCAAACTCAAAGGGCTCCTCGTTAGCGAACTCGTCTCCCGGCTCTACCCAAACAAGACAAACAAGCAAAAGGAACACAATCAACCACGTGCAATGCTCGAACAACATGATGCAAACATGGTATGCTATGCGGGATGCGATATGTGATGCATATGCAAGATTTGACAAGGAATGATTGAACCTGGCCTCAACTTGGAATTCCAAGAGTTCCACTAGAAAGGTGAGGTGATTTCGGTTGAAAGCGATATAAAGATCACCGGAATCGGATGCACGGTTTGGAAATGGCAAGCAAAACAAATATGGCACCGGCCTGCAATAAACAGCAAGTAGCCATCTAAATGCATCAAGATAAATATGCTACATCACTCAAACATGACAACAAAATACATGGCAGGGATCCACTCATGATGCTTGACAAAAGATGAACACTGAGCTACGACTAATTCATCCATTAACAGGTTCAAACAAGCATGGCAAAAATGCAAACGATAACATGTTTCAGACTTAGTGAAATTAACACAAGTCTGGAATTTAACATCAGGTAGCACACTCATGAAAACTATATGCTACAAGAACTTAACATGGCAAACCAAGGCATGACATGAAGCTACTCAAAGCACTTAACAAAAGTGCCTTAGTGACCTTGAGCAAAAATGGATCAGAAAATACAATTGCAAGCGTGTGAACATGACAAAAACATAATCAGATTACAGACAGTGAAAAACTGGAGCATGCAAATCTGTTAATGAGTAGGCATATTTACGAGCTCGATGCACTCACTACAGAGCATGGCATGACAAACTAAGCATACACCCATCAAGAATACATGGCATAAGACCTATACATGGCAAGAACAACAACATAGCATGTACGGATCAATAGCAACATTCTCGGCAAAATCGCTAACAAGTCAACAATCTGCCAGGATTCACGAAATAGCAAAAGTAGAGCTCGATTGACTCAAGCTAGGGTGCTCCATAATTGCAAACAAAGACATGGATGGATAGAGCACCACCATTTTAACAAATCATCCTTACTGATCATCCTCAAAAGAGGCACGGATCACTAGGAAATAACATGAACATATGGCACAATGACAAACATCAGGACAAGGACTTGGTGAAATTCTAAGTCCCCGAAATCAGCATTACCGAATACGCTACTTTGCAACGAATACGCTACTTTGCAAGCTTGTGCTAGTCGCCACAGATATCACAAAAATACATGGTAATCACCTATGGAAATATGGCATGGCATATAACAAAACTCATGTAGAGCTCAGGAGCATATCATGCACACATTAAACATGGCAAAAATGACAAATAGCTATTTGATGAAACAGATCTGACAATTTTATCATATAGCCCTCTTCCAATAGCATTTCGGGCATCACGATGAGATCAAATGAAAATGATGCAATGAGAAGAAATGATGTACTCTCTGAGGCGAACATTTTGATATGGTACACGTGCAAATCGGAGCTACGGATGCGGAGTTACGACATGATGAAGATTGCTAAAAAATTAGGGTTACGGAGATCAAAAGTCAACCGTCAGATCTGAGATCTAGATCGGCCAAAACACTGTAGCAGGCACGGTCACCGAGGTTCGCCGGAATTGGAGAGGTGGCCGGAGCTTGCTGCGGAACTCGCCAGAGACGTCGGACCTGCCGGATCCGGCGCCGACGGAGTGGTGCGGTGAGGAGGGCGGAGGAGCAGGCGCGGGGCGACTCGGGGAGCTCCGGGCGGTGCGGCGCATGAGGGCTGTCGGCGGGGAGAGGCGGCCGCAGATGGAGGAGCTCCGGCAGGCGGGCGGCGGTGGTGGTGCTGGGCGGCGACCGGCGGAGGAAGAAGCAGGCGCGGGCGCGCTGGGCAGCTCGGCCCGGGAGGCATGCGGGAGGGCCGACGCTGGGCCTAGCGGGCTCGCGTCGGTGGGGAGGCGGCGAAGCGGTCCCCTGGACAGGTGGCGCTTCAGGAGTGGACGGCTGGGAGAGCGGACATGTCCGGCCGACCAGATCTCGTCCGGCGGCGCGAGGAGGAGATTTTTTAGGGTTTCGTGGGAAAAGATCCGGGATTGGGAATGGGGGTCTATTTATAGACGTAGAGGGAGCTAGGAAGCTCCAAATGGAGTGCTGTTTTCGGCCATGCAATCGTGATCGAACGCTCTAGATGATGGAGAGGGTTTAGGTGGGTTTTGGGACAAATTGGAAGGGTGTTGGGATGCAACACAAACGAGGCCTTCTCGGTCCCTCGGTTAACTGTTGGAGTATCAAACGAAGTCCAAATGGCACGAAACTTGACAGGCGGTCTATCGTTGGTAAACCAAGGCCGCATGACAAGTCTTGTTCCAATCCGGAAATGTTTAACCCCCCCCCCCCACACACACACACGAAAAGAGGTAGAAAGGGGCACCGGAGGAGATAGGAGCGCCGGAATGCAAAACGGACAACGGGGAAAATGCTCGGATGCATGAGACGAACACGTATGCGAATGCAATGCACATGATGACATGATATGAGATGCATGAAAAAGGCAACAAAACACGGAGGCAAAAACCCAAACCCGAGGAAATAAAATAACTTAGCGCTGGAAACGGCAAGAGTTGGGAAACATATAAGGTAAATTACATCCGGGGTGTTACAACACTCCACCACTACGAAAGGATCTCGTCCCGAGATCTAGGACTGGAAAAACGTCGGGTACTCAGTACGGAGGTGATCCTCGTGTTCCCAGGTGGCTTCACGGTTGGAATGGTGTGACCACTTGACTTTGAGGAATTTGATTGACTTACTGCGAGTCTTGCGTTCAGTCTCTTCAAGAATAGCCACGGGGTGCTCACGATAAGAGAGGTCTTCTTGGAGATCAATGTCTTCGAAGTTGACGGTGCGGTCAGGGGTCTTGAAGCACTTGCGGAGCTGAGAGACATGGAACACATCGTGCACGTTTGCAAAGTTTAAAGGAAGCTCAAGTTGATAGGCGAGATCACCTCTCTTGCCGACGATCTTGAAAGGACCCACGTATCTAGGGGCAAGCTTCCCTTTGATATCTAAGCAACGAGTACCTTTAGTTGGAGAGACGCGGAGGTAAACTTGGTCTCCGATCTCGAAGGCCAAATCACGATGCTTACTATCATAGTAGCTCTTCTGGCGTGATTGCGCTGCTTTGAGGTTATCACGAATGACTTTGCACATTTCCTCTGCCTCTGTGATCAAGTCATTTCCAAGAAGTTGACGTTCACCGGTCTCCGACCAGTTAAGAGGAGTACAACACTTCCTGCAATAGAGAATTTCAACTGGGGCCTTGCTCGAACTTGCTTGAAAACTGTTGTTGTAGGAGAACTCGGCATATGGAAGACAATCTTCCCACTTCATACCGAAGGAGATAACGCAAGCCCTGAGCATATCTTCGAGAATCTGATTGACACACTTGACTTGACCGCTAGTTTGAGGATGAAAAGCTATGCTGAAACGGATGTTGGTGCCCATGGCCTTCTGAAAAGAATCCCAAAACTTGGAGGTAAAGATGTTTCCACGGTATGAAGATATCAACTGTGGAATGTCGTGCAAAGAGACAATCCGAGAGGTATAAAGCTCCGCCAATTGAGCTGCAGTGATAGACTCTTTGATAGGCAGAAAGTGAGCCACTTTAGTGAGTTTGTCGATGACAATGAATATAGCATCATTGCCACGCTTGGACTTTGGAAACCCAGTCACGAAGTCCATCTCAATGTGGTCAAACTTCCATTCTGGAATGGTAAGAGGTTGGAGGAGACCAGCTGGTCGTTGGTGTTCTGCATTCACTCTTCTGCAGACATCACATTCATTCATGAACTGAGCAATCTCGCGCTTCATTCGAGTCCACCAATAAGCCTGCTTGAGGTCCTGGTACATCTTCGTACTCCCAGGGTGGATGGAGAGGAGTGAATTGTGAGCCTCGTTCATAATGACTTTACGAAGGTCACCTTTAGGCACAACAATGTGATCCTCAAAGAAGAGAGTATCCTTGTCATCAAGGCAATAGCACTTGTACTTGGGTTGACTCTTGGCAATCCCAATCTTCACCTTCTTCACCATAGCATCAAGAAGTTGAGCCTCGTGAATCTGATATTCCAAAGTAGGAGAGACTTGAAGGTTGTCGAGGAAACCTTGAGGAACAACTTGCAGATTGAGTTTGTGGAACGCTTCACAAAGCTCGGGTTGGTAAGGCTTGAGAATTAGACTATTGCAGTAAGCCTTCCTGCTCAAAGCGTCAGCAATCACATTGGCCTTGCCTGGAGTATATTCGATACTCGGATTATACTCTTGAATCATAGTCTGCCTGAGGTTGAGATTAGGCTGAGTGAAGATGTACTTGAGACTCTTGTGGTCAGTGAAGATGTCCACTTTTCTTCCCAATAAGAGATGTCTGCAAGTTAAAAGAGCATGCACAACTGCCGCCAACTCGAGGTCATGAGTGGGGTAGTTCTTCTCGTTGGGCTTCAACTGGCGAGAGGTATAAGCCACAACTTTCTTATCTTGCATCAACACTTCACCAAGACCTTGAAGAGAGGCATCGCAGAAGACCTTGAATGGTTTGGATTCATCAGGAGGAGTCAAAACTGGAGCAGTGACTAATTTCTCTTTCAGGGTGTTGAAAGCGATGTCACACTCAGGAGACCAAACGTACTTCACGTGCTTCTGGAGAAGGTTTGAAAGAGGCTTCACGATCTTTGAAAAGTTCTCAACGAACCTTCGACAGTAGCTTGCGAGACCAAGGAAGCTGCGGAGTTGCTTCACGTTCTGAGGTGGTTCCCAATTCACAATTGTAGACACCTTCTCAGGATTCACCGCTATGCCCTTGGCAGAGAGGATATGCCCAAGATAGAGAACCTCATCGAGCCAAAACTCGCACTTTGAGAACTTGGCGTAGAACTAATGTTCTCTGAGCTTATCGAGCACCAAACGCAAGTGCTTGGCACGATCTTCCTTGTTCTTTGAAAAGACCAGAATGTCATCGAGGTAGACCAAGACGAAGTCATTTCTGTAGACGTTGAAGATGAAGTTCATCATGCGAGAGAAAGTCGGAGGAGCGTTGACGAGGCCAAAAGACATGACAGTGTATTCATATGAACCATAGCTTGTTCTGAATGCTGTCTTGGGAATATCTTGCTCACGGATTCGAATCTGGTGATAGCCCATATGGAGATCAAGCTTGGAGAATACTTGAGCACCTTTGAGTTGTTCAAACAGTTCGTTGATGTTGGGAAGTGGGTACTTGTTCTTTATAGTCTTCTTGTTTAATGGACGGTAGTCAACACAAAGTCAGTCCGGTCCATCCTTCTTCTTCACAAAAAGAACTCCACAACCCCACGGAGAAGAACTAGGTCAGGTGAGACCCATTCACTCTTGAATATCGAGTTGTTTCTTCAGCTCCTTCAACTCTTCAGGTCCAAGCTTGTAAGGACGTTTGCAAACAGGTTCCGTGCCAGGCTCAAGATCGATGACGAATTCAACTGGCCTGTGCGGAGGCATTCCTGGAAGCTCTTCTGGAAAGACGTCTTGATATTCGCAAATGACTGGAATTTGAGAGGTGGCATCTAGTTCACCCTTCTCATTGAGAGAAAACAGACCGATGGTATTATCCCAAGCGGCAAAGACAATTACATCCTCAGACGAATGAGTCAATTGAATCTGCCTGGTAGCACAATCAAGCTGAGCCTTGTGCTTAGAAAGCCAGTCCATTCCAAGAATAAGATCAATATCCGAGTCACCAAGAACATTTGAAGAGGACAAGAACTTATAGTCACCCAATGTGATTGAAACATCCGGAATGCATACTCGAGATGTCATTTGACGGGCCGGAGAGACAATAGCCAACGGTTTCGGCAACACTTGAGTAACAAAATCATGCTTAGATGCAAAAGGTCTCGAGATGAAACAATGCGATGCACCAGTGTCAAAAAGAACTCTTGCAGCAATATCGTTAACAAGAAGGTTACCCATGATGACATCTGACAAGTCCTCTGCCTGAGCTGCATTCATCAAGTTGACCTTGGCGTACTTGGGGTTATGCTTGACCACAGCTGTACTTGCCGATCTCACAGGAGGAGGAGGAGGGAGACGCCTCTGATTGAAGCATTTGTTGGCATAGTGACCCTTCTGTTGCCACTTGTTGCACGTGACCTCTGAAAGCGGACGGTGATACGGAGCACTCGATCTTGGAGCTTGAGACGAAGTCTTGTTCTGAAAGCCAGGGTTGGGTGGGTGGGAAGATCAACTGCCACCTTTGCTCTTCTGTAGATAAGGCTGACGGAACGGAGGAGGAGGAAGCCAATACTTCTACTGCTTAGCCACTTGAGTTGAGGAAGAAGGAGTAGCATCTCTGACTCGTTTCTTGGAAGCATCACACTTCAGTTGAGCAGTCTCTTGCTTCATTGCCATGTTGTAAAACTCATCGTACCTCTTGGGCTCAAAGAGAACGAGAGCTAGCTAGATTTCTTCTCTGAGACCACCCCTGAACTGGTATATCATGCTCTTCTCGTCAGGGACGTCCTGCTTAGCAAAATGGGCATGCTTCTGAAACATCTTGTTTTACTCGTAGACAGACATAGAGCCTTGCTTCAGGTTGTGGAATTCCTCATGCTTGCTTTCAACCACGCTCTGAGGAATATGATGAGCTTTGAAGTCTTGACGGAATTCATCCCAGGTAATCACACGACCTCCTCTGGAATCTTTGTACTGCTGAAACCATTCTGCAGCTTGGTCTTTGAGTTGGAAGGAAGCGAACTTGACAAAGTCCTTAGGTCTGACGTTACTGCACTCGAAATGCTTGCATATGTCCACGAGCCAATCATCAGCGTCTGTTGCCTCAACACAATTGCTGAAGGTCTTTGGCTGGTTAGCAAGGAACTGGTTGAGTGTAGCAAAGTGATTCTGATTGTTTCCTTGACCCTGGTTCGCTTGGTTGCGCTCTTGAAGAAGTTGCATGATCAGCTGCGTGTTTGCATTGGTAGCGGCCATCACAGCTTGCCATGCCTCCGGAGGTGGAGGTGGTGGTGGCGGATCAGGATTCAGAGTCGTGCGCGTTGGAGGAGCCATCCTGAAGAGGTTGACATCCATTAGCACATTGACAGACAAATATTGAAGCTGAATCAAACGGGTTGAAATTGCAACATCAAGTCTTCACATCCGAACAAAATGAACGAATGCATTCCAATAGAAATGGTCACATATCCATAAATTGAGAAGCCACTTAGAATTGAGGTAGAAGAAAAACAACAAGGTACTGACCAAGAACGAATACTCGGTAAGGATCACCCAATCCCAAACCAAATATCCGCGGAAGAAGAACTAGGGATACAAGAATTCCCACCTATGAAACTCCCGAACCTTTCCGGTTATGCAATCAGGTGTTGGGGATACAGGGGAAGCATAATATCTCACCCAAATCTAGCAAATCCTACATCCAGCTGTATCCATCCTTCAACACATAACCGAGAAAAACTTCGGAAATCGTCTACCTCAACCTTCGAAAAGCATCCGTTATACAAGTTATGGCAATACTCCTGAACTCCCGCCCCAGTACTGGGTGGCGTCGAGGTTATCTCCAACAACTGCATAAAAGAGATTTTCGATGTCGGCGAAACTAAACTCAGGTATTCCAGAACTGCAACGATAAAATTGTGACGACTACACCTGGAAGCTCAACTCCCCGGACACTGCCACAACCCCTAAATGACAGGAGGCACCAAGAACAATGTTCTCGTTACAAATCGATCGGAATGATTCCAAGATACCCTCGTGATCCTAAATTTTTTTTAGTGAAATTTGAGAAGAGAAGAGTCAAAACTCTACGTCGGGATGCCTTACCAGAGCGATGAAGGGACTGGAGAGTAAAAAGAAGTCCTAACTCTCCGATATATATAATCCTAAATGACTCAAAACATTTTTCTAGACTCAACAACGCCAGCTATTCGATCAAGCAGGGGGGCTCCTAAGGTCGGGGAAGGCTCTGATTACCAACTTGTAACGCCCTTGATGCGGCTATATCTCCTACGTGTCGAAGCACGACTTAGAGGCATAACCGCATTGAAAGCAATGTGACAAGTAAGGTAATCTTCACAACAACCCATGTAAATAGATAAAAGGGGGTAAAGGTACATAGTTGGCTTACACTCGCCACGTCACACAAATACATGAATAACATTACAATCATCCAATACACTCATGGTCCGACTACGGTACCAAAATAAAAGATCAACCCCAACAAGCGACACGGTCCCCGATCGCCCCAACTGGGCACCACTACTGATCATCAGGGAAAGACACATAGTAACGGCGAGAGTCTTCATCGAACTCCCACTTGAGCTCAAGCGCATCGTCTGGAGCGGTAGCATCGGTCCCTGCATCTGGTTTGGAAGTAATCTGTGAGTCACGGGGACTCAGCAATCTCGCACCCTCGCGATCAAGACTATTTAGGCTTATAGGTAAGGCAAGGTAATATGTGGAGCCAAGGTTATCAGAATCGCGATTCTGTTATACGATTCTACGACTTTACGATCCAAGATTAGCCCTTTGATTCTACCATTTTAGTTCTTAGAATCTACATTTCTACGATCCTAATAGTGAAGATTCTACGATTTGCGATCCTACCATCGAAGCTCCGATCCGATTCAAAACCGTGATTCTGACAACCTTGTGTGGAGCTGCAGCAAGCAACTAGCATATATGGTGGCTAACCTGTTCGCAAAAGAGAGCGAGAAGAGAAGGAAAAGCATGAACGAAGAACTATGATCAAGAAGTGATCCTTGAACTACCTACGTCAAACATTACTCCAACACCGTGTTCACTTCCCGGACTCCGCCGAGAAGAGACCATCACGGTTACACACGCGGTTGATTCATTTTAATTAAGTTAAGTTTCAAGTTATCTACAACCGGACATTAACAAATTCCCATCTGCCATAACCGCGGGCACGGCTTTCGAAAGTCCAAATCCCTGTAGGGGAGTCCCAACTTAGCCCATCACAAGCTCTCACGGTCAATGAAGGATATTCCTTCTCCCGAGACATTCCGATCAGACTCGGCATCCCGGTTTTACAAGACATCCTCGATAATGGTAAAACAAGTCCAGCAACACCGCCCGAATGTGCCGACAAATCCTGATAGGAGCTGCACATATCTCATTCTCAGGGCACACTCGGATAAGCAATCCGTACAACTAAAACCAGCCCTCGAGTTTCCCTGAGGTGGCGCTGCAAGGGGCTCTAGTTTGGACCAACACTCAGAGGAGCACTGGCCCGGGGGGTTTAAATAAAGATGACCATTGGGCTCCGGAAACCCAAGGGAAAAAGAGGCTAGGTGGTAAATGGTAAAACCAAGGTTGGGCATTGCTGGAGCAGTTTTATTCAAGGCGAACTGTCAAGGGGTTCCCATTATCACCCAACCGCGTAAGGAACGCAAAATCCGGGAACATAACACCGATATGACGGAAACTAGGGCGGCAAGAGTGGAACAAAACACTAGGCAAAAGGCCGAGCCTTCCACCCTTACCAAGTATATAGGTGCATTAAGATAACAAGATAATATTGTGATATCCCAACAATAAACAATGTTCCAACAAGGAACGATCTCCAATCTTCACCTGCAACTAGCAATGCTATAAGAGGGGCTGAGCAAAGCGGTAACATAGCCAATCAACGGTTTGCTAGGACATGGTGGGTTAGAGGTTTGACATGGCAATTTGGGAGGCATGATAAGCAAGTGGTAGGTATCGTAGCATAGGCATAGCAAAAGAGCGAGCATCTAGCAAGCAAAGATAGAAGTGATTTCGAGGGTATGATCATCTTGCCTGCAAAGTTGTCAGAGTTGACTTGATCCTCGTAAGCAAACTCAACGAGCTCCTTGTTAGCGAACTCGTCTCTCGGCTCTACCCAAACAAGAAAAACAAGCAAAAGGAACACAATCAACCACGTGCAATGCTCGAACAACATGATGCAAACATGGTATGCTATGCGGGATGCAATATGTGATGCATATGCAAGATTTGACAAGGAATGATTGAACCTGGACTCAACTTGGAATTCCAAGAGTGCCACTGGAAAGGTGAGGTGATTTCGGTTAAAATCGATATAAAGATCACCGGAATCGGATGCACGGTTTGGAAATGGCAAGCAAAACAAATATGGCACCAGCCTGCGATAAACAGCAAGTAGCCATCTAAATGCATCAAGATATATATGCTACAACACTCAAACATGACAACAAAATACATGGCAGGGATACACTCATGATGCTTGACAAAAGATGAACACTGAGCTACGGCTAATTCATCCATTAACAGGTTCAAACAAGCATGGCAAAAATGCAAACAATAACAGGTTTCAGACTTAGTGAAATTAACACAAGTCTGGAATTTAACATCAGGTAGCACACTTTAGAGCATGAAAACTATATGCTACAGGAACTTAACATGGCAAAGAAAGGCATGACATGAAGATACTCAAAGCACTTAACAAAAGTCCCTTAGTGACCTTGAGCCAAAATGGATCAGAAAATACAATTGCAAGCATGTGAACATGGCAAAAACATAATCAGATTACAGACTTAGTGAAAAACTGGAGCATGCAAATCTGTTAACGAGTAGGCATGGTTACAAGCTCGATGCACTCACTACAGAGCATGACATGACAAACTAAGCATACACCCATCAAGAATACATGGCATAGGACCTAGACATGGCAAGCACAACAACATAGCATGTACGGATCAATAGCAACATCCTCGGCAAAATCGCTAACAAGTCAACAATCTACCAGGATTCACAAAATAGCAAAAGTAGAGCTTGATTGACTCAAGCTAGGGTGCTCCATAATTGCAAACAAAGACATGAGAGCACCACCATGTTAACAAATCATCATTACTGATCATCCTCAAAAGAGGCACGGATCACTAGGAAACAACATGAACATATGGCATAATGACAAACATCAGGACAAGGACTTTGTGAAATTCTAATGCCCTGAAATCAGCATTACCGAATACGCTACTTTGCAACGAATACGCTACTTTGCAAGCTTGTTCTAGTCGCCACACATATCACAAAAATACATGGTAAGCACCTATGTAAAGATGGCATGGCATATAACAAAACCCATGTAGAGCTCAGGAGCATATCATGCCCACATTAAACATGGAAAAAATGACAAATAGCTATTTGATGAAACAGATCTGACAATTTTATCATATAGCCCTCTTCCAATAGCATTTCGGGCATCAAGATGAGCTCAAATGAAAATGATTCAATGAGTTGAAATGATGTACTCTCTGAGGCGAACATTTTGATATGCTACACGCGCAAATCGGAGCTATGCATGCGGAGTTACGACATGATGAAGATTGCTAAAAAAATTAGGGTTACGGGGATCAAAAGTCAACCGTCAGATCTGAGATCTAGATCGGCCGAAACACTGTAGCAGGCGCGGTCACCGAGGTTCGCCGGAATCGGAGAGGCGGCCGGAGCTTGCTGAGGAGCTCGCCGGAGACGTCGGACCTACCGGATCCGGCGCCGGCGGAGTGGTGTGGCGACGAGGGCGGAGGAGCAGGCGCGGGGCGACTCGGGGAGCTCCGGGCGGCGCGGCGCACGAGGGCTGTCGGCAGGGAGAGGCGGCCGCGGATGGAGGAGCTCTGGCAGGCGGGCGGCGGTGGTGGTGCCGGGCGGCGACCGGCGGAGGAAGAAGCAGGCGCGGGCGCGCTGGGCGGCTCGGCCCGGGAGGCGCGCGGGAGGGCTGGCGCTGGGCCTAGCGGGCCCGCGTCGGTGGGGAGGCGGCGAAGCGGTCCCCGGGATAGGTGGTGCTTCAGGAGTGGACGGCGGGGAGAGCGGACATGTCCGGCCGACCGGATCTCGTCCGGCGGCGCGAGGAGGAGATTTTTTAGGGTTTCATGGGAAAAGATCCGGGGTTGGGAATGGGGGTCTATTTATAGACGTAGAGGGAGCTAGGAAGCTCCAAATGAAGTGCGGTTTTCGGCCACGCAATCGTGATCGAACGCTCTAGATGATGGAGAGGGTTTAGGGGGTTTTGGGCCAAATTGGAAGGGTGTTGGGCTGCAACACAAACGAGGCCTTCTCGGTCCCTCGGTTAACCGTTGGAGTATCAAACGAAGTCCAAATGGCACGAAACTTGACAGGCGGTCTACCGGTAGTAAACCAAGGCCGCAGGACAAGTCTCGGTCCAATCCAGAAATGTTTAACCCCCACACACGAAAAGAGGTAGAAAGGGGTACCAGAGGAGATAGGAGCGCCGGAATGCAAAACGGACAACGGGGAAAATGCTCGGATGCATGAGACGAACATGTATGCGAATGCAATGCACATGATGACATGATATGAGATGCATGACAAAGGCAACAACACACGGAGACAAAAACCCGAACCCGATGAAATGAAATAACTTAGCGCCGGAAACGGCAAGAGTTGGGATACATATAAGGTAAATTACATCCGGGGTGTTACATTGGCCTTTGATGGATGATGGAGGACATGGCCTTATGGTAAGGCATCATGGCCTTGAGAAACTTTTGCTTGATCCAATTCTCATCCATGTCCTTTGCTCCCAAGATCTCGGAGTGAGACCGCGAGAGTGGTTAACCTTCGGAAAAGCTCTCGAGGTTCTTCATCTTCATTCATTGCAAACTCATCGGCTTAATCTTGCACCACTTCAAAGTTTGAGCATTGAATGCTTGCGCTTCCCTTGTAAATGCAAACAACATGTTGCCATGCTTCCTTGTCCATGGTGAAAGGACGGAGATGCGCAATATCTTCGGGTGGAATTGCTTCTTGGAGAATGAAGAGAGCGGACTTGTTGAATTGATGATCCGCGGCTTCTCTAGGAGTGAAGTTGCTTGGGTCGTGCGGGTAGAAACCTTGCTCAATAATTCTCCAAAGATTAGTAGAACTATGATTTAAATGACGTTTAAAGCGATAGACCCAAGCGGCAAAATCCTCATTTTTCACAAGCTTGGGAGGAGGACCAACATGATTCATATGCGTGGAGGGAACTGGTCCTCCATAAGTAATTGGAGGTTCAACATGGGCAAAGATGCCATTTCCACTTCTACCACTAGTCAAAGGAACTTGATCATTAGTAGCTTCCCCCCTTTTGGAGGTAGCATCCATCACCTTGTTAGTGGGATCGACCACTTCCAATGGTGCGGTGGAAACTTTAAGACCATCAAGAAACTTCTCAAGAATGCCTTTGATCTCGGCCATCATGGAGGTTTTCAATGTGTCCAAGTCCACATTAAACTCCTCACGAGAGACCGAGGGTCCCCCATCGGCCGCAGGTAAAGGGGGACTCACACTAGAGTGCTCCTCCACCTCGTCTGAGGTGTTGATGTCGCTTGAAGCTACGTCGGTATTTCCCCAAAGAGAAAGGGATGATAACGGCGGTTGGTATTTCCCTTAGATATGAAACCAAGCTTATCGAACCAGTAGGAGAACCAAGCAACACAATGTAAACAGCCTCTGCACACAAATAATAACCACTCGCAACCCGGCGTGTTAAAGGGGTTGTCAATCCCTTTCGGGTAGCGGTGCCAGAAATGGCACGTGGAAGGGAGAGAGTTGTAAATATTGATAGATCGAACGCCAAATAAAATAAATTGCAGCAAGGTATTTTTGGGTTTTTGGTTTAATATATCTGGAAATAAAAGCAAATAAAAATATATCACAAAGGCAAATAATATGAGAAAGAGACTCGGGGGCCGTAGGTTTCACTAGTGGCTTCTCTCGAGAAAAATAGCAAAGCGATGGGTGAACAAATTAATGTTGGGCAATTGGTAGAACTTCAAATACTCATGATGATATCTAGGCAATCATCATTATATAGGCATCACGTCCAAGATTAGTAGACCGAATCCTGCCTGCATCTACTACTATTACTCCACACATCGACCGCTATCCAACATGCATCTAATGTATTAAGTTCATGGAGAAACGGAGTAATGCAATAAGAACGATGACATGATGTAGACAAGATCTATCTATGTAGAGATAGGCCCCATCGTTTTATCCTTAGTAGCAACAATACATACGTGTCGGTTCCCCTTCTGTCACTGGGATCAAGCACCGTAAGATCGAACCCACTACAAAGCACCTCTTCCCATTGCAAGATAAATAGATCAAGTTGGCCAAACAAAACCCAAATATCGGAGAAGAAATACGAGGCTATAAGCAATCATGCATATAAGAGATCAAAGAAACTCAAATAACTTTCATGGATATAAAAAGATAGATCTGATCATAAACTCGAAGTTCATCGGATCCCAACAAACACACCGCAAAAGAGTTACATCATATGGATCTCCAAGAGACCATTGTATTGAGAATCAAGAGAGAGAGAGATGAAGCCATCTAGCTACTAACTACGGACCTGAAGGTCTACGAAGAACTACTCACGCATCATCGGAGAGGCGCCAATGGAGGTGGTCAACCCCATCCGAGATGGTGTCTAGATTGGATCTGGTGGTTCTGGACTCTGTGGTGGCTGGATGAATATTTCGTCGACTCCCCTAGGGATCTGGAAATATTGGGGTATTTATAGAGCAAAGAGGTGGTCCGGGGGGCACCCGAGGTGGGCACAACCCACCAGGGCACGCCTGGGCCTCCTAGCGCACCCTGGTGGGTTGTCCCCTCCTCGGGACTCCCCCAGGTGCAACCAGGGCCCAACATGTTCCTTCTAGTCCATAAAAAATCTCCATAAAGTTTCGTGGCATTTGGACTCCGTCTGATATTGATTTTCTGCGATGTAAAAAACACAGAAAAAACAAGAACTGGCACTTGGCACTATGTCAATAGTTTAGTACCAAAAAATGATATAAAATGATTATAAAACATCCGATATTGATAATATAACAGCATGGAACAATCAAAAATTATAGATACATTGGATACGTATCAGCATCCCCAAGCTTAACTCCTACTCGTCCTCGAGTAGGTAAGTGACAAAAAAAGAATTTTTGATGTGGAATGTTGCCTATCATGTCATATCATATTATTTTCTTTATAGCATGGACAATTGGACTTTTAGTTGTTCAAAGCAATAGTCTAGTTTTGACATGATAATTTAGATACTCAAGCATAGGAACAAGCAACCATGTCTTTCAAAATATCAACGCTAAAATAAGTTATCCCTAGCCCATCATGCTCAAACATTGATCCATTCATGAAACACACTCGAATATTAGCTACACCCAATACTTAAGTACGATCATATTGCCTCCTAGTTGGTGCTTTTATAAGAGAATATGGAGACTCAAATTCAAAAATAAAATTGCATAAAGTAAAAGAAAGGCCCTTCGCAGAGGGAAGTAGGAATTTGTAGAGGTGCCACAGCTCAAAGCGGAAAAGTTAGAGATAAAAACATTTTGAGAGGTGTATCCATCCCACCAACGAAAATGACTTAGAGTTCCCAATACTTTCCATGCATAGATATATCATAGGCGGTTCCCAAACAGAAAATAAAGTTTATTCTTTTTTCCACCACAACTTTCACTTTCCATGGCTAACCATATCCACGGGTGCCCTCCATACCAACACTTTCTGAGGAATTTATTATTTGACAACATAAAGTAAATTCAATTTTTGGTTGCATTTCGAGACTGGGCATCCCTAATACCTTTGCCTTACTCTCGTGCAATGACAAGTGAATGAACACTCATCTTGCGAATAACACATCTAGCATTAAAAATATTAGCCACCCCTCACTGATCCGCGAGCGAAACAAACACACAAAAGAGAAGTTTATTTTGAAAATTAGAGATGGCACATGCAAATTTTCTTAGAATGGCAAGAGAATACCGCATATAGGTAGATATAGTGGAATCATGTGGCAAAACTGGGTTAAACAGTTTTGGATGCACAAGTAGTGATCATACTTAGTGCAAAATGAAGGCTAGCAAAAGATCGGGAAGCGGCCAACTAAGAAACAGATAATCTCATAAGCAAGCATTAAGCATAAATAACACCGAATAATGCACCACAAGTAGGATATAACTTAATTGCAGGACTATTGACTTTCGTACTTGCATAGGGAATCACAAACCTTAACACCAATATTCTTACTACAGCATAATTACTCATCAAGATGACTCACATATCACATCATCATATCTAAAAACTATTACTAAGAATCAAGTTTATTTTGTCCAATGATCTTCATGAAAGTTTTTATTATATCCTTCTTGGATATCTATCACTTTGGGACTAATTTTCATGTGTTCCTTTTCATAAGCTCAAACAAATATAAGTGAAGATCATGAGCATAATATTTCTTTCTTTCTCTCAAATTAATTTAAGTGAAGCAAGAGAGAATTTCTTGAAAATTTTACTAACTCTCAAATAAATCTAAGTTAACCAAGAGAGCATTTCTTCAAAACTACTAAAGCACAGCGTGCTCAAAAAGATATAAGTGAAGCACTAGAGCAAGTCCATTGGTCATAAAAATTTAAGTGAAGCATAGAGAGCAATTCTAACAAGTCATGACATAAGTTTGGCTCTCTCAAATAGGTGTGTACAGCAAGGATTGATGACTTAAAATACAAAATAAAACAAGCAAAGACTCATATCATACAAGATGCTCCAAGCAAAACACATATCATGTGACAAATAAAAATATAGTTTCAAGTAAAATACTGATGATCGTTGGAAGAAAGCGGGGATGCCACTCGGGGGCATCCCCAAGCTTAATTGGTTGCTCATATTTGGATAATAGCTTGGGATGCCAGGGCATCCCCAATCTTAGTCTCTTCCATCATTCCTTCATCCATCGTAAGATAACCCAAAACTTGAAAACTTCAATCACACAAAACTCAACAAAACCTTCATGAGATCTATTAGTATAAGAATAATAAACCACTACTATAAGTGTTGTATCAAACCAATTCATATTTTGTTTTTCTATTATATCTACTTTATTCCAACTCTTGTATGGCAAAAACTAATCAAAGAAAACCATAGAGCCATCAAAATAAGCACACAACACAAAGAAAACATAATCTGTCAAAACAGAACAGTCTGTAGCAATCTGACTATTTCGAATACTTCCGTAACTCCAAAATTTTTGAAAAATTAGGACGGCCTGAGCAATTTGTATATTGATCTACTACAGGTGGAATGGGCATTTTATCACTCTCTGGTAAAAAAATTAATTTAATTTCGTGAGCATAAAAGTTTCTATTTTTCAGCAAAATCAACTATCGCCCAAGAAGATCCTAAATGCTTTACTTGGCACAAACACTAGTTAAAACATAAAAAACACAATCATAATAGTAGCATAACTACGTTAGCACACAAAAACAGGAAGTAAAAAAGCAAAAACAAAATTTATTCATTGGGTTGCCTCCCAACAAGCACTATAGTTTTATGCCCTTAGCTAGGCATAAGGCAAGGATCTAAGTTTTGTCATCCTTGTACTTTGGAAAGAAAAGGGGAAATTTTCTATCAATGGCATTTAATTTTCTATTTTGTGGAAGCACATGGCCATTGATAGTAGAATAAAGATTAAGCATGTCGCGAAAGTTCTTATCTAAACTAGCCTTCATCTCTTTAATTTTTTCATTCTGATAAAAGCACATAAGAGTGGTAGATTCAACATTTTCTCCTTCGGGGTGCCCAAATATAGCTTTCATCTTCTCATAAGTATCAACGACATCCCCTTCAAGAAAACCGTTTTCAAATATAGAATCTAAAACTTGCTTGAAGGAAGAAGGTAAACCATCATAAAAACTTTTCAGGTATATCTCTATCTGGTATTGGGGCACAAAGCTAGCTCGTATTCTTAACAACCTATCCCAAACATCTTTCAAAGATTCATCAAGTAAATAGTGAAAAATTACGGGACCATCATCATCACAATGGTTAAGATTTTTCTTAACAACCCCAGTAGATCCTTCCATAGCATCATTGTTTATGAGCTTGGAGAGGACAGAGGGGCTATCCAAAACATTAAGACTCGGGAGACAACTCTTAGCTCTTTTAAGATCGGACATGGCAAAAAAGTGGTGAACGAAAAAGAGTGGTGAATAAAACGACAAATTTTTGTGAAGTGTGGGAGAGGAAAATGAGAGGTAAATGGCAAATAATGTAAATTGCAAGGAGATGAGATTTGTTATTAGGAACCTGGTATATGTTGAAGATCCTCCCCGGCAACAACGCCAGAAATTCCTTTTGATGTCGCTTGAAGCTACGTCGGTATTTCCCCAAAGAGGAAGGGATGATGCAGCACAACAGCGGTAGGTATTTCCCTCAGATATGAAACCTAGGTTATCGAACCAGTAGGAGAACCAAGCAACACAACATAAACAGTCCCTGCACACAAATAACAACCACTCGGTTGTCAATCCCTTTCGGGTAGCGGCGCCAGAAATGGCACGTGGACGTGAGAGAGTTGTAAATATTGATAGATCGAACGCCAAATAAAATAAATTGCACCAAGTTATTTTTGGGTTTTTGGTTTAATAGATCTGAAAATAAAAGCAAATAAAAATAGATCACAAAGGCAAATAATGTGAGAAAGAGACCTGAGGGACATAGGTTTCACTAGTGGCTTCTCTCAAGAAAAATAACAAAGCGGTGGGTGAACAAATTACTATTGGGAAATTGATAGAACTTCAAATACTCATGACGATATCCAGGCAATGATCATTATATAGGCATCACGTCCAAGGTTAGTAGACCGACTCCTGCCTGTATCTACTACTATTACTCCACACATCGACCGCTATCCAGCATGCATCTAGTGTATTAAGTTCATGGAGAAACGGAGTAATGCAATAAGAACGATGACATGATGTAGACAAGATCTATCTATGTAGAGATAGGCCCCGTCGTTTTATCCTTAGTAGCAACGATACATACGTGTCGGTTCCCCTTCTGTCACTGGGATCAAGCACCGTAAGATCGAACCCACTACAAAGCACCTCTTCCCATTGCAAGATAAATATATCAAGTTGGCCAAACAAAACCCAAATATCGGAGAAGAAATATGAGGCTATAAGCAATCATGCATATAAGAGATCCAAGAAACTCAAATAACTTTCATGGATATAAAAATATAGATCTGATCATAAACTCGAAATTTATCGGATCCCAACAAACACACAGCAAAAGAGTTATATCATATGAATCTTCAAGAGACCATTGTATTGAGAATCAAGAGAGATAGAGAGAGAGAGATGAAGCCATCTAGCTACTAACTATGGACCCGAAGGTCTACAAAGAACTACTCACACATCATCGGAGAGGCACCAATGGAGGTGGTGAACCCCATCCGAGATGGTGTCTAGATTGGATCTAGTGGTTCTGGACTCTGCGGCGGCTGGATGAATATTTCGTCGACTCCCCTAGGGTTCTGGAAATATTGGGGTATTTATAGAGAAAAGAGGCAGTCCGTGGGGCACCCGAGGTGGGCACAACCCACCAGGGCGCGCCTGGGCCTCCTGGCGCACCCAGGTGGGTTGTCCCCTCCTCGGAACTCCCCCCAGGTGCAACCAGGTCCCAACATGATCCTTCTGATCCTTAAAAAATCTCTTTAAAGTTTTGCGGCATTTGGACTCCGTCTGATATTGATTTTCTGCGATATAAAAAACACAGAAAACAGGAACTGGGACGTGGCACTATGTCAATAGGTTAGTACCAAAAAATGATATAAAATGACTATAAAATGATTATAAAACATTCAAGATTGATAATATAACAACATGGAACAATCAAAAATTATAGATACGTTGGAGATGTATCAGGTGTCAACCATACTCTTCGGACGACAAAGTTCTTACTAAAGAGACGATGCTCTGATACCAATTGATAGGATCAATATGGTTGACTAGAGGGGGGAATAGGCAACTAACAATTTTTAGCTTTTCTTGACCAAATTAAACTTAGCATCAAAATAGGTTGTCTAGATATGCAACTAGGTGAGCAATCTATATGATGCAACAACAACTAGCACACAAGCAACCAAGGAATACAACACAATATAAGCTTGCACAAGCAAAGGTAAGAGATAACCAAGAGTGGAGCCGGTGGAGACGAGGATGTGTTATCGAAGTTCCTTCCCTATGAGAGGAAGTACGTCTTCGTTGGAGCAGTGTGGAGGCACAATGCTCCCCAAGAAGCCACTAGGGCCACCGTATTCTCCTCACGCCCTCACACAATGCGAGATGTCGTGATTCCACTATTGGTGCCCTTGAAGGCGGTGATCGAACCTTTACAAACAAGGTTGGGGCTATCTCCAGAACTTAATTGGAGGCTCCCAACGATACCGCGGAGCTTCACCACACTGGAATGTGGCTTTGTGGTGACCCCAACCATCTAGGGTGCTCAAACACCCAAGAGTAATAATATCCGCAAGGGATTAGTGGGAGGAATCAAATTTCTCTTGGTGGAAGTGTAGATCCGGGCCTTCTCAACCAATCCCTAGAAGATCAACAAGTTTGACTGGCTAGGGAGAGAGATCGGGAGAAAAATGAGCTTTGGAGCAACAATGGAGCTTGGGGAAAAAGAGGTAGGTCAACTTGGAGAAGAAGACCTCCTTTTATAGTGGGGGAACCAATCCAACCGTTACCCCCCTCTTCAGCCCACACAGAGCAGTACTACTGCTCAGTGGGGCGGTACTACCACTGGTAGCAACGGTACTACCGCTGGTAGCAACGGTACTACCATGACCCCCAGTGGTACTACTGCAGTGACTGAGAGTAGAAGCAAAAGAGGGAGAACGGGAGAGGGAAAGAGGGTATGGGCGGCACTAGTAGCGGTGGTAGCCGCGGTACTACCGCTCACGGGCGGTACTACCGTTGTTACTGCCGCTACTACTGCCGCACATCCCGACAAGATAAAAGACATCCTCGAATCAAGGCGGTAGCGGTGCCGAACCAGGACGGTACTGTCGCCGATGCACCCAAGCGGTACTAGCGATGTAGGCCAGCGGTACTGCTGCTTGAGGACCATGGGCGGTACTACCGCGCTGGCGATGGTACTACCGCTATCTCCTCACAATCTCCACTTCCGTTGAAACGACAACCCCCAAGGAGAGGAAAGGAGCTGGGGTGCAAAGATCAAGTGTACGTGTTGATTCCACCCTAGCCTTTCCAATGCGGACCCCCTCTTGATAGTACGGTGTCTCCTACGACTCAAATCCACCGAAACCGAAACGAAGGAGACTACACCGTCTTCACTTTAAAACTCCGAGGGGAAAGAATTGTCTCGTGCCAATGAATGAATCTCTGAAGTACTCAAAGCACATGATTAGTCCGAAAAAACATTGTCATCAATCACCAAAACTACTTAGAGAGAGACATGCCCTAAAATTCGTCGTACCCCACACATGGGCAGTGTGCCCCCCGCACATCACGGTTTGAAGAGGAATCAACCACGCCCTTTGTTTGGTCAGATCAGTGATTCTCGACCGAACCACCGGTTGATTCCATGCCTCGACGCGGCTTTACCCCAGGCAGATTCCTCAATAAGTCCAACCTCAGGGGTGGTCCTCATCATAGGAGGTAACCCGGACAAGGGACTTCACCCAGGAAAATGCGCTTTGGCCCGAGCAGGATGCTCTTGGTATGGCTTGGAGGGGGGTCCCTCCCTCATACAGCTGATAGTAGCCCCCGGTCCCTCGCCCTCCTCTCTACCCAGGATGGATTTGAGAAGAGGGGTGAGGCCTCATTTTCGTATGTGCATTGTCATGAGTGGGATCATGACTGAAATGAAAAGGCTACCGTCCTCCCTCTCGATTCCCACGCTTTGATAGTCACTTGCCCCAATCATGGGCTAGGTGGTAATGATGGTTTTAGACTTCCGGAACCGCCCCAGGAGGGTAAGGGGAAGGGGCCTCCTATCGAACCATTCAGAGGTATAAATACACCTCCTTCATTCTTGGTTAGGACGCATCCCCATCTCACTTCCCCTGCTCCCAACTTATCCTTTGGTGCTCAGCACCATGGCTCCAAAGAAGAAGGCGTCGAAGTCCTCTATATCAAAGAAGCGAGCACACAACGATGCGCCGCCGTAACAAGTTCTTCCATACGGCTTTCATAAGGCGGAGCCTGATCGTCTTCGCCCATGGCTGGTGCCGCCCGGCTAGGAGGATGTGTGGGCGATTCTTTTCCCCTCCTATCCCCTGGATCCGGACATGGATCAGGCAGCCATCTTCACCGCCACATCCTGGCAGGCCTCTTGTCGCTGTTCGCCATGTTTTTCCTTGCCGTCCCGAGCGACTTCGGTTTTTACCTCATCCACCTTCCTCCCAGCTCCATTCTCATGTTGGCCACCTTCATCCATCTCTATGAGATGTTCATGGGGGTGCCACCCTCCATGGCGCTCTTCCACCACTACTTCGTCCTTCGACCATCTGAAGGGGAAGAGGTGGCAGTCAGCTATCGTTTCGTCCTTCGCAAGGGCTCCGCCGACTGCTACATCCCATGGTTTACAATGGTGAGCCGAGAGACCACATGCGACACGGTCCCCAATCGCCCCAACTGGGCACCACTACTGATCATCTGGGAAAGACACATAGTAACGACGAGAGTCTTCATCGAACTCCCACTTGAGCTCAAGCGCATCGTCTGGAGCGGTATCATCGGCCCCTGCATCTGGTTTTGGAAGTAAACTGTGAGTCACGAGGACTCAGCAATCTCACACCCTCGCGATCAAGACTATTTAAGCTTATAGGTAAGGTAAGGTAAGGAATGATGTGGAGCTGCAGCAAGCGACTAGCATGTTTGGTGGCTAACCTATTCGCAAAAGAGAGCGAGAAGAGAAGGCAAAGGAACGGTCGAACAACTATGATCAAGAAGTGATCCTAGAACAACCTACGTCAAGCATTACTCCAACACCATGTTCACTTCCCGGACTCCACCGAGAAGAGACCATCACGGTTACACACGCGGTTGGTGCATTTTAATTAAGTTAAGTTTCATGTTATCTACAATCGGACATTAACAAATGCCCATCTACCCATAACCGCGGGCACGGCTTTCGAAAGTTCAAATCACTATAGGGAAGTCCCAACTTAGCCCATCACAAGCTCTCACGGTCAACAAAGGATATTCCTTCTCCCAAGACAATCCGATCAGACTCGGCATCCCGGTTACAAGACATCCTCGACAATGGAAAAACAAGTCCAGCAACACCGCCCGAATGTGCCGACAAATCCCGATAGGAGCTGCACATATCTCGTTCTCAGGGCACACTCAGATGAGTGCTCCATACAACTAAAACGAGCCTCCAATTAAGTTCTGGAGATAGCCCCAACCTTGTTTGTAAAGGTTCGATCACCGCCTTCAAGGGCACCAATAGTGGAATCACGACATCTCGCATTGTGTGAGGGCGTGAGGAGCTTCACCACACTGGAATGTGGCTTTGTGGTGACCCCAACCATCTAGGGTGCTCAAACACCCAAGAGTAATAATATCCGCAAGGGATTAGTGGGAGGAATCAAATTTCTCTTGGTGGAAGTGTAGATCCGGGCCTTCTCAACCAATCCCTAGAAGATCAACAAGTTTGACTGGCTAGGGAGAGAGATCGGGAGAAAAATGAGCTTTGGAGCAACAATGGAGCTTGGGGAAAAAGAGGTAGGTCAACTTGGAGAAGAAGACCTCCTTTTATAGTGGGGGAACCAATCCAACCGTTACCCCCCTCTTCAGCCCACACAGAGCAGTACTACTGCTCAGTGGGGCGGTACTACCGCTGGTAGCAACGGTACTACCGCTGGTAGCAACGGTACTACCACGACCCCCAGTGGTACTACTGCAGTGACTGAGAGTAGAAGCAAAAGAGGGAGAACAGGAGAGGGAAAGAGGGTATGGGCGGCACTAGTAGCGGTGGTAGCCTCGGTACTACCGCTCACGGGCGGTACTACCGTTGTTACTGCCGCTACTACTGCCGCACATCCCGACAAGATAAAAGACATCCTCGAATCAAGGCGGTAGCGGTGCCGAACCAGGACGGTACTGTCGCCGATGCACCCAAGCGGTACTAGCGATGTAGGACAGCGGTACTGCTGCTTGAGGACCATGGGCGGTACTACCGCGCTGGCGATGGTACTACCGCTATCTCCTCACAATCTCCACTTCCATTGAAACGACAACCCCCAAGGAGAGGAAAGGAGCTGGGGTGCAAAGATCAAGTGTACGTGTTGATTCCACCCTAGCCTTTCCAATGCGGACCCCCTCTTGATAGTACGGTGTCTCCTACGACTCAAATCCACCGAAACCGAAACGAAGGAGACTACACCGTCTTCACTTTAAAACTCCAAGGGGAAAGAATTGTCTCGTGCCAATGAATGAATCTCTGAAGTACTCAAAGCACATGATTAGTCCGAAAAAACATTGTCATCAATCACCAAAACTACTTAGAGAGAGACATGCCCTAAAATTCGTCGTACCCCACACATGGGCAGTGTGCCCCCCGCACATCACGGTTTGAAGAGGAACCAACCACGCCCTTTGTTTGGTCAGATCAGTGATTCTCGACCGAACCGCCGGTTGATTCCATGCCTCGACGCGGCTTTACCCCAGGCAGATTCCTCAATAAGTCCAACCTCAGGGGTGGTCCTCATCATAGGAGGTAACCCGGACAAGGGACTTCACCCAAGAAAATGCGCTTTGGCCCGAGCAGGATGCTCTTGGTATGGCTTGGAGGGGGGTCCCTCCCTCATACAGCTGATAGTAGCCCCCGGTCCCTCGCCCTCCTCTCTACCCGGGATGGATTTGAGAAGAGGGGTGAGGCCTCATTTTCGTATGTGCATTGTCATGAGTGGGATCATGACTGAAATGAAAAGGCTACCGTCCTCCCTCTCGATTCCCATGCTTTGATAGTCACTTGCCCCAATCATGGGCTAGGTGGTAATGATGGTTTTAGACTTCCGGAACCGCCCCAGGAGGGTAAGGGGAAGGGGCCTCCTATCGAACCATTCAGAGGTATAAATACACCTCCTTCATTCTTGGTTAGGACGCATCCCCATCTCACTTCCCCTGCTCCCAACTTATCCTTTGGTGCTCAGCACCATGGCTCCAAAGAAGAAGGCGTCGAAGTCCTCTATATCAAAGAAGCGAGCACACAACGATGCGCCGCCGTAACAAGTTCTTCCATACGGCTTTCATAAGGCGGAGCCTGATCGTCTTCGCCCATGGCTGGTGCCGCCCGACTAGAAGGATGTGTGGGCGATTCTTTTCCCCTCCTATCCCCTGGATCCGGACATGGATCAGGCAGCCATCTTCACCGCCACATCCTGGCAGGCCTCTTGTCGCTGTTCGCCATGTTTTTTCTTGCCGTCCCGAGCGACTTTAGTTTTTACCTCATCCACCTTCCTCCCAGCTCCATTCTCATGTTGGCCACCTTCATCCATCTCTATGAGATGTTCATGGGGGTGCCACCCTCCATGGCGCTCTTCCACCACTACTTCGTCCTTCGACCATCTGAAGGGGAAGAGGTGGCAGTCAGCTATCGTTTCGTCCTTCGCAAGGGCTCCGCCGACTGCTACATCCCATGGTTTACAATGGTGAGCCGAGAGACCACATGCGACACGGTCCCCAATCTCCCCAACTGGGCACCACTACTGATCATCTGGGAAAGACACATAGTAACGACGAGAGTCTTCATCGAACTCCCACTTGAGCTCAAGCGCATCGTCTGGAGCGGTATCATCGGCCCCTGCATCTGGTTTTGGAAGTAAACTGTGAGTCACGAGGACTCAGCAATCTCACACCCTCGCGATCAAGACTATTTAAGCTTATAGGTAAGGTAAGGTAAGGAATGATGTGGAGCTGCAGCAAGCGACTAGCATGTTTGGTGGCTAACCTATTCGCAAAAGAGAGCGAGAAGAGAAGGCAAAGGAACGGTCGAACAACTATGATCAAGAAGTGATCCTAGAACAACCTACGTCAAGCATTACTCCAACACCATGTTCACTTCCCGGACTCCGCCGAGAAGAGACCATCACGGTTACACACGCGGTTGGTGCATTTTAATTAAGTTAAGTTTCATGTTATCTACAATCGGACATTAACAAATGCCCATCTACCCATAACCGTGGGCACGGCTTTCGAAAGTTCAAATCACTATAGGGAAGTCCCAACTTAGCCCATCACAAGCTCTCACGGTCAACAAAGGATATTCCTTCTCCCAAGACAATCCGATCAGACTCGGCATCCCGGTTACAAGACATCCACGACAATGGTAAAACAAGTCCAGCAACACCGCCCGAATGTGCCGACAAATCCCGATAGGAGCTGCACATATCTCGTTCTCAGGGCACACTCAGATGAGTGCTCCATACAACTAAAACCAAACCTCGAGTTTCCCCGAGGGGGCGCTGCACAAGGCTCTAGTTTGGACCAACACTCAGAGGAGCACTGGCCCCGGGGGTTAAATAAAGATGACCCTCGGGCTCCGGAAACCCAAGGGAAAAAGAGGCTAGGTGGAAAATGGTAAAACCAAGGTTGGGCATTGCTGGAGGAGTTTTATTCAAGGCGAACTGTCAAGGGGTCCCCATTATAACCCAACCTTGTAAGGAACGCAAAATCCGAGAACATAACACCGATATGATGGAAAGTAGGGCGGCAAGAGTGGAACAAAACACTAGGCAAAAGGCCGAGCCTTCCACCCTTTACCAAGTATATAGGTGCATTAAGATAATGAAGATAATAAGGTGATATCCCAACAATAAACAGTGTTCCAACAAGGAACGATCTCCAATCTTCACCTGCAACTAGCAACGCTATAAGAGGGGCTGAGCAAAGCGGTAACATAGCCAAACAATGGTTTGCTAGGACATGGTGGGTTAGAGGTTTGGCATGGCAATATGGGAGGCATGGTAAGCAAGTGGTAGGCATCGTAGCATAGGCATAGCAAAAGAGCGAGCATCTAGCGAGCAAAGATAGAAGTGATTTCGAGGGTATGGTCATCTTGCCTGCAAAGTTGTCAGAGTTGCCTTGATCCTCGTAAGCAAATTCAACGGGCTCCTCATTCACGAACTCGTCTCCCGGCTCCACCCAAACAAGAACAACAAGCAAGAGGAGCACAATCAACCACGTGCAATGCTCAAGCAACATGATGCAAACATGGTATGATATGCGGGATGCGGTATGTGATGCATATGCAAGATTTTACAAGGAAAGATAGAACCTGGCCTCAACTTGTAAATCCAAGAGTGTCACTGGAAAGGTGAGGTGATTTTGGTTGAAATCGATATAAAGATCACCGGAATCGGATGCACGGTTTGGAAAGGGCAAGCAAAACAAATATGGCACCGGTCTGCGATAATCAGCAAGTGACCAACTAAATGCATCAAGATAAATATGCTACAGCACTCAAACATGACAAAAAAATACATGAAAGGGATCCACACATGATGCTTGACAAAAGATGAACACTGAGCTACGGCTAATTCATCCATTAACAGGTTCAAACAAGCATGGCAAAAGAGCAAACGATAACAGGTTTCAGACTTAGTGAAATTAACACAAGTCTGGAATTCATCATCAGGAAGCAAACTTTAGAACATGAAAACTACATGCTACAGGAACTTAACATGGCAAAGCAAGGCATGGCATGAAGCTACTCAAAGCACTTAACAGAAGTCCCTTAATGACCTTGAGCCAAAAGGGATCAGAAAATACCATTGCAAGCATGTGAACATGGCAAAAACATAAACAGATTCAGACTTAGTGAAAAACTGGAGCATGCAAACAGATTTGACAAGTAGGCATGTTTACGAGATTGATGCACCCACTACAGAGCATGGCATGACAAACTAAGCATACACCCATCAATAATACATGGCATAGAAGCTATACATGGTAAGAACAACAACATAGCATGCACAGATCAATAGCAACATCATCGGCAAAATCGCTAAACATGTCATGACTCTGCCAGGATTATTTTATAGCAAAAGTAGAGCTCGATTGACTCAAGCTAGGATGCTCCATAATTGCAAACAAAGGCATTGATGGATAGAGCACCACAATGTTAACAACACATCCTTACTGATCATCCTCAAAAGAGGCACGGATCACTAGGAAACAACATGAACATATGGCATAACAACAAAAACAGGACAGGGACTTGGTGAAATTCGAAGTCCCTGAAATCAGCATCAATGATTACGCTACTTTGCAAGCTTGTGCTAGTCACCAGAAATATCACAAAAATACATGGCAAGCACCTCTGTAAAGATGGCATGGCATATAACAAAACACATGTAGAGCTCAGGATCATAGCATGCACACATTAATCATGGCAAAAATGACAAAAGGCCATTTGCTGAAACATATCTGACAAATTCATCACATAGCCCTCTTCCAACAGCATTTCGGGCATCAAGATGAGCTCAAATGAAAATGATGCAATGAGATGAAATGATGTACTCGTCGAGGCGAACATTTTGATATGCTACATGCACGATTCGGAGCTGCGGATGTAGAGTTATGGCATGTCAAAAATTGCAAATAATTAGGGTTTTGGAGGGGGAAAAGTCAACCGCGGATCTCAGATCCAGATCTGCACGCTTCCCAAGGAGATTGCCGGAACAGTAACTCGTCGTCAGACTTGAGGGAGGTCGCCGGACTTGGGGTCACCGGCGTGGAGGAGGAAGGCGGGGCGCACGGCGGCCGGAGTGGCGAGGGGCGGCCCTCGGCGTTCGAGGAAGCGGCGAGGCGGCGGACTGGGGCGGCGCCGGGGCGCGCGGCTGGACGGCGGCGATGGCGGCGGGGCGACGAAGGGCGTCGGCGGCGAGCGGAAGGCCGGCGCGGACGGCGCCGTCCCGCTGGTGAGGAGACAGACGGGCACGGGCGGCGCGATGGGCTCGGGAGGGCCCGAATCGGGCTCCTCCGGGCCGGCTGCGGGAGGAGGCGGTGGTGACACTTGGCTGCGTGTGGTTGGGCGGCGGTGGCGGCGGACATCGTCCGGCGCGGGCCGGACACGTCCGGTGCGCGGAGGAGGGAAAATTAGGGTTTAGGGTAGGGGAAGATCCGAAATTTTCGGGAGTGATCTATTTATAGAGGTAGAGGGAGCTAGGAAGCTCCAAATGGAGTGCGGTTTTCGGCCACGCGATCGTGATCGAACGCTCTAGACGATGGAGGGTTTTTGGGTGGGTTTTGGGCCAAAATGGAAGGGTGTTGGGCTGCAACACACATGAGGCCTTTTCGGTCCCTCGGTTAACCGTTGGAGTATCAAACGAAGTCCAAATGGCACCAAACTTGATAGGCGGTCTACCGGTAGTAAACCAAGGCTGCATGGAAAGTCTCGGTCCAATCCGGAAATGTTTAACCACCACACACGAAAAGAGGTAGAAAGGGACATCGGGTGACATAGGAGCGCCGGAATGCAAAACGGACAACAGGGAAAATGCTCGGATGCATGAGACGAACACGTATGCAAATGCAATGCACATGATGACATGATATGAGATGCATGACAAAGACAACAACACACGGAGACAAAAACCCAACAACGACGAAATGAAATAACTTAGTGCCGGAAACGGCAAGAGTTGGGATACATAGAAGGTAAATTACATCCGGTGTGTTACAACACTCCACCACTACAAAAGGATATCGTCCCGAGATCTAGGACTATAAAAACTCCAGGTACTCAGAACGGAGGTGATCCTCGCGTTCCCAGGTGGCTTCACGGTCGGAATGATGTGACCACTTGACTTTGAGGAATTTGATTGACTTGTTGCGAGTCTTGCGCTCAGTTTCTTCAAGAATAGCAACTGGGTGCTCACGATTAGAAAGGTCTCCTTGGAGATCAATGTCTTCGAAGTTGACGGTACGGTCAGGGGTCTTGAAGCACTTGCGGAGCTGAGAGACATGGAACACGTCGTGCACGTTTGCAAAGTTGGAGGGAAGCTCGTGTTGATAGGCAAGATCGCCTCTCTTGCCGACGATCTTGAAAGGACCCACGTATCTAGGGGAAAGCTTCCCTTTGATACCGAAGCGACGAGTACCTTTCATTGGGGAGACGCGGAGGTAAACATGCTCTCCGATCTCGAAAGCCAAATCACGATGCTTACTATCATAGTAGCTCTTCTGGCCCGATTGCGCTGCTTTGAGGTTATCACGAATGACTTTGCACATGTCTTCTGCCTCTGTGATCAAGTCATTTCCAAGAAGTTGACGTTCACCAGTCTCTGACCGGTTAAGAGGAGTACAGCACTTCCTGCCATAGAGAATTTCAAATGGGGCCTTGCCCGAACTCGCTTGAAAGCTGTTGTTGTAGGAGAACTCGGCATATGGAAGACAATCTTCCCACTTCATACCGAAAGAGATAACGCAAGCCCTGAGCATATCTTCCAGAATCTGATTGACACGCTCGACTTGGCCGCTAGTTTGAGGATGAAAAGTTGTGCTGAAACGGATGTTGGTGCCCATGGCCTTCTGAAAAGAATCCCAAAACTTGGAGGTAAAGATGTTGCCATGATCTGAAGAAATCAACTACGGAATACCATGCAGAGAGACAATCCAAGAGGTATAAAGCTCTGCCAATTGAGCTGCAGTGATGGATTCTTTGATCGGCAGAAAATGAGCCACTTTAGTGAGTTTGTCGATGACAATGAATATAGCATCATTGCCACACTTGGACTTTGGAAATCCAGTCATGAAGTCCATCTCAATGTGGTCAAACTTCCATTCTGGAAACCTTGAGGAACAACTTGCAGATTGAGTTTGTGGAAAGCTTTACAAAGCTTGAGTTGGTAAGGCTTGAAAATCAAACTGTTGCAGTAAGCCTTCCTGCTCAATGCGTCAGCAATTACATTGGCCTTGCCTGGAGTATATTCGATACTCGGATTATACTCTTGAATCATTTCGACCCAACGAGTCTGCCTGAGGTTGAGATTAGGCTAAGTGAAGATGTACTTGAGACTCTTGTGGTCAGTGAAGATGTCCACTTTTCTTCCCAATAAGAGATGTCTCCAAGTCAAAAGAGCATGCACAACTGCCGCCAACTCGAGGTCGTGAGTGGGGTAGTTCTTTTTGTTGGGCTTCAACTGACGAGAAGTATAAGCCACAACTTTCTTCTCTTGCATCAGCACTGCACCAAGACCTTGAAGAGAGGCATCACAGAAGACCTCGAATGGTTTGGATTCATCAGGAGGAGTCAGAACTGGAGCAGTGACTAATTTCTCTTTCAAGGTGTTGAAAGCGATGTCACATTCCGGAGACCAAACGTACTTGACGTGCTTCTGGAGAAGGTTTGAAAGAGGCTTCGCGATCTTTGAGAAGTTCTCAACGAACCTTCGATAGTAGCTTGCGAGACCAAGGAAGCTGCGGAGTTGCTTCACGTTTTGAGGTGGTTCCCAATTCACAATTGCATACACCTTCTCAGGATTCACCGCTATGCCCTTGGCAGAGATGATATGCCCAAGATAGAGAACCTCATTGAGCCAAAACTCGCACTTTGAAAACTTGGCATAGAACTGATGTTCTCTGAGCTTATCCAGCACCAAACGGAAGTGCTTGGCATGATCTT
The DNA here is from genome assembly GCF_018294505.1 of Triticum aestivum. Taxonomy (NCBI): domain Eukaryota; kingdom Viridiplantae; phylum Streptophyta; class Magnoliopsida; order Poales; family Poaceae; genus Triticum; species Triticum aestivum. Next base: position 401,576,884 of record NC_057812.1, on the reverse strand, counting down.
GCTTGTTCTTGGAAAATACCAAAATGGCATCGAGGTAGACCAAGACGAAGTCATTTGTGTAGGGGTTGAAGATGAAGTTCATCATGCGAGAGAAAGTTGGCGGAGCGTTGACGAGGCCAAAAGACATGATAGTGTATTCATATGAACCATAGCTTGTTCTGAATGCTGTCTTGGGGATATCTTGCTCACAAATTCGAATCTGGTGATAGCCCATACGGAGATCAAGCTTGGAGAACACTTGAGCACCTTTGAGTTGTTCAAACATCTCGTTTATGTTGGGAACTGGGTACTTGTTCTTTATAGTCTTCTTGTTCAATGGACGGTAGTCAACACAAAGTCGTTTCGTTCCATCCTTCTTCTTCAAAAAAAGAACTCCACAACCCCACGGAGAAGAACTAGGTCGGATGAGACCCATTCGCTCTTGAATATCAAGTTGCTTCTTCAGCTCCTTCAACTCTTCAGGTCCAAGCTTGTAAGGACGTTTGCAAACAGGTTCCGTGCCAGGCTCAAGATCGATGACGAATTCAACTAGCCGGTGCGGAGGCATTCCTGGAAGCTCTTCTGGAAAGACGTCTTGATATTCACAAACGACTGGAATTTGAGAGATGGCATCCAGTTCACCCTTCTCATTGAGAGAAAACAGACGGATGGTATCATCACGAGCGGCAAAGACAATTACATCCTCAGACGAATGAGTTAATTGAATCTGCCTGGCAGCACAATCAAGATGAGCCTTGTGCTTAGAAAGCCAATCCATTCCAAGAATAAGATCGATATCCGAGTCGCCCAAAACAATAGGAGAAGCTAGAAATTTGTAGTTGCCCAACGTGATAGTAACATCCGGGACGCAGATATTAGCTGTCATTTGCTTGCCCGGGGACATGATTTGCAAAGGTCTTTGCAAATGCTGATAATCGCACTCATACTTTGATGCAAAAGGTTTAGAAATGAAGCAATGCGATGCACCAGTGTCAAAAAGAACTTTTGCAGGAACATCGTTAACAGGAAGGTTACCCATGATGACATCTGACGAGTCCTCTGCCTGAGCTACATTCACCATGTTGACCTTGGCGTGCTTGGTGTTATGCTTGACCACAGCTGTACTTGCCGATCTCATAGGAGGAGGAGGAGGGAGACACCTCTGATTGAAGCATTTGTTGGCATAGTGACCCTTCTTTTGGCACTTGTTGCACGTGACCTCCGAGAGCGGACGGTGATATGGAGCACTTGATCTTGGAGCTTGAGACGAAGTCTTGTTCTAAAAACCAGGGTTGGGTGGGTGGGAAGATCCATTGCCACCTTTGCTCTTCTGCTAATAAGGCTGACGGAACAGAGGAGGAGGAAGCCAATACTTTTGCTGCTTAGCCACTTGAGTTGAGGAAGAAGGAGTTGAATCTCTGACTCGCTTCTTGGAAGCGTCACACTTCAGTTGAGCAGTCCCTTGCTTCATTGCCATATTGTAGAACTAATCGTACTTATTGGGCTCAAAGAGGACGAGAGCTAGCTGGAGTTCTTCTCTGAGACCACCCCTGAACTGGTATATCATGTTCTTCTCGTCGGGGATGTCTTGCTTAGCAAAACGGGCAAGCTTCTGAAACATGATGTTGTACTGGTAAACAGACATAGTGCCTTGCTTCAGGTTGCGGAATTCCTCACGCTTGCTCTCAACCACACTCTGAGGAATATGATGAGCTTTGAAGTCTTGACGGAATTCATCCCAGGTAATTACACAGCCTCCTCTGGAATATTTGTATTACTGAAACCATTCTGCAGCTTGGTCTTTGAGTTGGAAGGAGGCGAACTTGACAAAGTCCTCAGGCCTGACGTTACTGCACTCGAAATGCTTGCATATGTCCACGAGCCAATCATTAGCGTCTGTTGCCTCAACACAATTGTTGAAGGTCTTTGGCTGGTTAGCAAGGAACTGGTTGAGAGTAGCAAATTGATTCTGATTGTTGCTATGGCCTTGGTTTCCTTGGTTGCGCTCTTGAAGAAGTTGCATGATCAGTTGCGTGTTTGCATTAGTAGCGGCCATCACAGCTTGCCATGCCTCCGGAGGTGCAGGTGGTGGTGGCGGATCAGGATTCGGCGTCGTGCGTGTTGGAGGAGCCATCCTGAAGAGGTTGACATCCGTTAGCATCTTGACAGACAAATATTCAAGCTGAAACAAACGGATTGAAATTGCAACATAAAGTCCTCACATCTGAACCAAATGAATAAATGCATTCCAATCAAAATGGTCACATTTCCATCAATTGAGAAGCCACTTAGAATTGAGGTAGAAGAAAAACAACAAGGTACGGACAAGAGCAAATACTTGGTGAGGATTACCCAATCCCAAACCAAATATCCACGGAAGAAGAACTAGAGCTACACGAATTCCCACCTATGAAACTCCTGAACCTTTCCGGTTATGCAATCATGTGTTGGGGATACAGGGGAAGCATAATATCTCACCCAAATCTAGCAAATCCTACATCCAGCTGTATCCATCCTTCAACACATAACTGAGAAACCTTCGGAAATCATTTACCTCAACCTTCGAAAAGCATCCATTATACAAGTTATGGCAATACTCCCGAACTCCCGCCCCAGTACTGGGTGGCGTCGAGGTTATCTCACCAACAACTACATAAAAGAGATTTTCGATGTCGGCGAAACTCAGGTATTCCAGAATCTCAACGAAAAATTGTGACGACAACACCTCGGAGCTCAACTCCCCGGGACACTGCCACAACCCCTAAATGACAGGAGGCACCAAGAACAATGTTCTCGTCACAAAACCATCAGAATGATTCCAGGATACCCGCGTGATCCTAAAAAAAATTAGTGAAATTTGAGAAGAGAAGAGTCAAAACTCTACGTCGGGATGCCTCACCAGAGCGATGAAGGGACTGGGGAGTAAAAAGAATTCCTAACTCTCCGATATATAATTCCTAAATGACTCAAAACATTTTTCTAGACTCAACAACGCCAATGATTTGATCAAGCAGGGGGCTCCTAAGGTCGGGGAAGGCTCTGATTACCAACTTGTAACGCCCTCGATCCGGCTATATCTCCTACGTGTCGAAGCACGACTTAGAGGCATAACCACATTGAAAGCTATGTCGCAAGTAAGGTAATCTTCACAACAACCCATGTAAATAAATAAAAGGGGAAAAGATACATAGTTGGCTTACACTCTCCACGTCACACAAATACATGAATAACATTACATTCATCCAATACACTCATGGTCCGCATACGGTACCAAAATAAAGATCAACCCCCACATGCGACACGGTCCCTGATCGCCCCAACTGGGCACCACTACTGATCATCTGGGAAAGACACATAGTAACGACGAGAGTCTTCATCAAACTCCCACTTGAGCTCAAGCGCATCGTCTGGAGTGGTATCATCGGACCCTGCATCTGGTTTTGGAAGTAAACTGTGAGTCACGGGGACTCAGCAATCTCACACCCTCGCGATCAAGACTATTTATGCTTATAGGTAAGGTAAGGAATGATGTGGAGCTGCAGCAAGCGACTAGCATGTTTGGTGCCTAACCTATTCGCAAAAGAGAGCGAGAAGAGAAGACAAAGGCACGGTCGAACAACTATGATCAAGAAGTGATCCTAGAACAGCCTACGTCAAGTATTACTCCAACACCGTGTTCACTTCCCGGACTCCGCCGAGAAGAGACCATCACGGTTACACACGCGGTTGGTGCATTTTAAATAAGTTAAGTTTCATGTTATCTACAATCGAACATTAACAAATTCCCATCTGCCCATAACCGCGGGCACGGCTTTCGGAAGTTCAAATCCCTGCAGGGGAGTCCCAACTTAGCCCATCACAAGCTCTCACGGTCAACGAAGGATATTCCTTCTCCCAAGATAATCCGATCAGACTCGGCATCCCGGTTACAAGATATCCTCAACAATGGTAAAACAAGTCCAGCAACACCGCCTGTCGTGGTTTTGTCACGGCAGATGTCCTAGAGAAAGGACTTAGTCGTGGAGCCATCGCGACGGGTTAGCTTGAAGGGGTTAAAGCGGACACAGGGACGCAAGAGAGTTTATACTAGTTCGGCCCCTTCGATGAAGGTAAAAGCCTACGTCTAGTTGTGATGGAATTGAGGGGGTTTCGATCACTAGGGAGCAAACAAGCTTCGCCTAAGTCTCGAGTTGTTGTCTGTTGTCCTTGAACCGCCGCCGGGTCGTCCCCTTATATACACGGATGACGCCTGTCGGTTCACAGAGTCCCAATACCGGCTCATAGATGTGTCTGGTTTGGTCTCTACTTATTCCTAACTTACAATACAAGTTAAATACCAACGCCGGTTTATGGCTACAGGCCTTGAACCGACTATGGGCCTTGAGCCCTCATCTGCCTTCTTGGGCTTTAACATACTTAACTACTGACGAAGTTAACCCGGCCCAGATAGGGCGGTTTACGCCCAGTAGTGATATCCCCAACATTAGGCCCCAGATTGATTTGAACAGGTTCATGTCAATCCTTAGCAAAAATCTTCATCTTCAATATCTTCTTGTAGTTTGTTCAACCGCCGTGATGTCATCTTCTCTGGTCGTTGTAAACCAGCGTGACGTCACCTGTTATAAAGAACCTTAACCATGATACCCCCGCGACAATTAAGGCGACAGCTTCGTTTCCAAACCCACGGTCCCTTGATTTTCGCGCCTCACACCTGTCCCTTGCCTTATAAATAGGACCGAAGGGTCATTTCTTTTTCCCCTTCGTGCCCTTCTGCTTCGTCTTCCCCGCGTCGTCCAGCTTCGGAGCTCCGCCGCCGTCGACGACCTCTGCTCCAACCTTGGCCGCTGCATCACCCTGATTGTACCAGAGCATCGCGGCGACCTTTTGTTTCTTCCTCGGCTCCGGTGAGTTCTTCACCTTTTCCTCCGTAGATCCGTTCTAGGGTTTCCAAGTTCTTCAGTGTTCATCGTCTGCTTTGTACTCATATGATAGATCTTAGATGAACCTGTGAACCTTTGCTCTGTGTAGCGGTAGTTCTTAGCATCCGCCTTTACTTATATGCCTCAAGACCATAGATCTACGTGTATCTCTGCCCATTGATTCGGTACTGTTCTTTTTTTGAACCTTGAATATTTTCCTTGTTTTCCAAACTTGCTTCAGATCCGTCGCTGTAGAGAAATCTTGTGAAATCTGTTTCTGTACACTTATCCATCCGCAATCTCAACTGTTTCAATGCTTAGATCCGGCGGTTTAACTTTGTAGAAAAATTGCCAAACCGGTATATACCATTAGTCCCCTTGTTGAACCGCCAGATGTGTTGCTTCATAAAACTCCGGTTTAGATAGAGCTGTCTCCGGTTTAACATTGTACATACCAGTGCACTTTAATCAATGCATTCTTGAACCGGAATCACCTATCTTGTAGATTTCATCATGGCCAAGCAAGTATATGAGTGCAACTGGGTTCCTTCTCGTGTCACAAAGACTCAACTGAACAATTTAGTCCTGATCGGCGCTTTAGGCAGCAAAAACACCATCCATTGGAGAGCCCCTGGCAAAGAATGTCCTCCCACACCTCAAGAAGGAGAGGTCGTCGTCTTCGTAGATCACTTAGCCCGGGGCTTTAAGCCGTCCGGTTCTAAATTTTACCGGGACGTTTTAGCCGATTTTCAACTCCACCCACAAGACACTGGCCCCAACTCTGTTACAAACATGTGTCACTTCCAAGTGCTCTGTGAGGTGTTCTTTCAAGAGGAGCCCACAGTGGAGTTGTTCAGAGACTGTTTCCATCTAAACCGCCATACTGAGTTTTTTGATGGTTCCAATACGGAATTGGGCGGTGTGGCGATTCAGAAAAGGAAAGAGGTCACATATCCTCACGCCAAACTGCACAGCCACCCCAAAGAATGGAATCAAACATGGTTCTATTGCAAAGACACCTCCCCTGCTGGTGATAATCCTTTGCCTGGCTTTTGTCCGGAGCGGCTTAGCAATACACACCCCTTTCCGCAAAGGTTGACTGCCAAGGAGAGAAGCAAATACGCTCCTCAACTGTCCAAGCTCAGAGCCTTCATGGCCAATGGTTTAACAGGAGTTGATCTTGCTCGCTGTTGGATATCGTGGAGCATACTGCCCCTTAGTCAGCGCTCCGGTTTAATGTGCGAGTATACTGGCAGTGTTGACGACCCACTGCGACATGCTAACATCCAGCTCACCGACGAAGAAATCACAGAGGCTGTGAATAAAATGCTGAATGAACCGGAACACGTCTGTGCTCGAACCGGCCTGCTTCCCTTCTGTGCCACCAACAAACCGCCAGCTGTAAGAATTTGATTTTTTTCTTTTTACTGAACCTGTTATTGATATATCTGGTCATTGTTTAATATCAATGTCTGTTTAAACAGGGTAATGATCCGTTTTGGAGCAAGAAACTTCCACAGGAGAAGCCAGAAAAACCAGACAAACCGGAACGACCAACCCGGCCAAAGACTAAAGTCGTGAAACGGCCTGCTCACAAGAAGAAAACCACTGCATCTTCTGATCCGGCCCCTGATGATGATGTGGATAATCCGGACCTTGAGGTAGAGCTTGACTCACTTGGCTTATTTTTCATGCGTCTTATTGATGATGATATTTGTCAGGATGATGCCGAAGCCAGCCATGCTGATGCTGCAGAGGTAATTATTCTCTCTTCCGATTCAGACCCTTTGCCTTCACTAAAAATCCGTCAGGGCAAACCGGAAGGTTAAATTTTCTCATCCTCTTGCTTACTTGGATCCCAAATTTCTTATGAAGACCCAACAGCACGAAGCTCGCCGCACAACCCGGCACAGCGGCCAGGTAGTTACCTCCGCCGGTTTACCGAACAGTCCGGTTCGGAAACGCCGTTCAGAGGTCTCTAATTTGCTTGTCAGTGCTTGTCCTAAAGCGGGCTGTTTTCGTCAACCTCTTAATCCATCTGACTCCGATTATCAGGTTACTTCCCACTCATCCTCTGGCGAGTCATCGGCTACTCAGCTGCCACCGCTCAAAACGGTGCTTGGGTAAGCTATACTTATCATAATATTTCCGGTACATCACCTTGGAACATATGCTGTATTTGACTTTGTTATTCCTTTCAGGGCCAAGCCTAGGCCGAGCAAGAAGGCTCGCCTGGATAAAGCGGCCGAGGAGGATGCCGTCCCTGAACCGGGCAAAACACCAGATCTTGAAGCGGCTATTCCTGAAGATATACCCAATGATCCACCGCAGCGAGATGACGATCTTATTGCTGAAGAGAGGCCTATTGATACCTCAAGTCCTGTCAACCAGCCCACAAGCCCCATCCGGATTGAGAAATCCACCAATCCAACAAAGCCTACTGATAAGCCAACGGCCCCAGTGCAAACCGGCGATGCCAAGGATGATGAGGTTGTCATTACTGGCATTGGTCGCACAGAGCCAGGCAATCCCGTTGCTTTATCCAGACACACTGGCAAGGAAGAATTTGCTGCCATTGGCAAGGGAAAATGGAATGCCGATCTGACAACTTATGCCGCTTTGAACGCCCAAGATCTCCATTCCGGCTATCTGAACCGGCTATACACCAGCCGTGACTATGAAGCTGGTCTGGTTAATATGATGAAAGAGAAATTTGAGGTAACTTCCATGTACTTTTTCCTGTTTGGATATTTCAATCTTGTTAACTCTCCTAGCCCCCAAGGGCCGGTTTAGAATCTGCATCCAAACCGGGACTTGCTAATATAAATCCCAATGCTTCGGAACTCGCTGATGTAGCCCCCAAGGGCCGGTTCAACTTAGTGTAGTTAAACCGGGACTTTAAGTAATTGAGATCGCCGCATCAGAATATATTCGAGCAAATAGCCATTAGCCCCCAAGTGCCAAGTTGAATACTTGTATTGATCTTGGGACTTTATAATCAAGTGAAATATGAAGATCAAATAGGCATTAGCCCCCAAGCGCCAAGTGCATAACTTGTTATGTGGTTGGTGCTTCAATTCTTGCACTGCTTGCTGAATCATATAACTGTCTGTATGCAGGCTGAGCTGAAGACAAAAGAGACCCAAATCGCCGATCTCCAAGAAAATCTGAAGTCCCAACAGACTGAAACCTCAAAAGCAAAAGAGGAGTTGACCAGCGCCTTAAGCGTCATGGAACAGCTTAAGAAGGATTTCAAGAAGGAGCGGGCGGATTGGGCTACTGAAAAATCCGCTTTAACCAAACGAGCAGAAGACGCCGAGGCTGCACTAAAACCGGTGGTGGACGAACTGACCAGCATAAAGCGGCACGTGCATGCCATGACCGCTGCTATCTTTGGTAAGCCGGTTTGATTTCTGAATTGATTCTGCCGTCTTACAGAGCTGCCGGTTTGTTAACCCTTTGTGATATTTCAGGGACACGCATTGGTCACTTGGGGTCAGATGTGCGGAAGAAATTGAAAGCCGCCTACACGTTGATCGAACAACTGTACACTGGTGCACAGCGGATCATCTGTACTGCATCCCACAACAATCCGGCGCCCACTTTGATTCAGGACACTCTGAAGAAACTGTCGGTGCTTCCTGCCCGGGTTGAAGAGCTGAAGAAATCTGCTGCTCGAACCGGTGCGATCAATGCCTTAATCCGGGCAAAAGCTTGGGTGCCGGATTTTGATCCTATTGAAGCGGCTCAGGGCTATCCCAGCTTGAAGGAAGACGGGTCAGAGTTTAGTGAAGCGGATCTGCGAGCAATAAACCGGGAGGTGCGTCCGCTAGCTTGTCAATTGGTTGAAGAAGCAGACTTGTCTCATTATCAAGCCCAATATGACAATCAAAACAAGCGAGTAGCTGCACCAATTCATGAAGCGGAAAATCTTATCCCTCCAATCCGTAAGCATACTTACGCTCCCGATATTGAACCGTCGTTGCTGATCCATGATGAAGCTGTCTTTCGAGCATTAATGGGAATCGACTGGACAACTGTTGATTTCCAGCCGCTGGGTAGAGAAACTGAAGTTGAAGCGGCGCGGGATGACCCACAACCATCAGGCCAGGCTGGTGACCAAGCTTGAACCGGAAGCCGGTTTAAACTGCTTCTCCTTTGAAAAAACAATGATCTTGTTTTGGGCACCGTGTTGCCTTGTAATAGGCTAGCTGATACTCTTGATCTTAATATGCCTTCGTGCATAACCACTGCAACTTGTGCTTCCTTTGGGTGATGAACTTTCCAAAGTATTTTCTGCAACATAAAAAATCTTAAAGTGCCACCGCGGTTGTACCGTCAGGCGGAGTATGATGTCTGCATATATAAAATCAAAATATCTGAAATTTAAGCATATGATCAAATCTTTGAGATACATAATACCTGCCATCGTTGGGCATGAAGTTGGCTTAGCCAATCTTGAAGCGGAGGTTTCATAAACCCACACTGTTGGAGGAGATAGCAGCTCCTGTATATATATAATGCCGGTTTACCATGTAAACCGTGCCGGGTTATAATAAAACACCGTGTTACTCCGTAATAGGATGTTAACAAAAAATCAAACCGAGCAAATAGTCTCCGGATTAAAAATGGACCGTGTTCCGTCAATTGACAGTGTGAACCGGTTTAAAATTTTGTCGGTTTAAAAAACGCAACAAAAAGAAAGAAATATCTATCAAAGAAAATTGTGAAGCAAAGGCAATGATAAAACCGTTTGCAAAAAGAGGCTTATTTGAGCCGATCAGATGGCGTTACCATGGTCGGACACGACCAAGCTCCCGATAGGTGTAGCTATGGTTCAAGTCAGCCAGGTCCCCAAATGAAACCGTGGCATTTATGCCGATCAAGAGGCGTGGCAATGGTTCGGGTTCGACCAAGCCCCCAAGTGATTCTGTGGCCTTAGGCCGATCAAGAGGCGTGACTGGTTCAGACGTGACCAAGTCCCCAAGTGATCTGGTGGCTCTCGCCTATCAAGAGGTGTTGCATTGGTTCGGACACGACCAAGCCCCCAAGTGATATAACATGATGCTTTTGAAAAGCTAACTCAAGGGGTAAACCGGAGGCCGCTTTAGAACAACTCCGTGTAACCACACATGATGTAAAAGAACAGATACCCCGCTTTAGCTGAGGTTCCGGTTTATTATATTTAATCATAATATATACATCGTCGTAATATGTACATAAGTAGAGCCAATGGCTCAGGTATAGTAAGGCCGAAGATGAGCTATGTTCCACGGCCTGTTGGTCTCTTCCTCTGATGTACGTGAGTCTTTATGCTCTCGAATATCGATCAGATAGTATGACCCGTTGTGCAGATTCTTGCTGACCACGAAAGGTCCCTCCCAAGGTGGGGATAGCTTATGCATATCAGTCTGGTCTTGGATGAGCCGAAGCACCAAATCTCCTTCCTGAAAGGCTCTGGTTCTGACTCGGCGACTGTGATAACGACGAAGATCCTGTTGGTAAATCGCCGAGCGGGCGGCTGCTATGTCACGTTCTTCATCCAACAGGTCCAAAGCGTCTTGCCGTGCTGTCTCGTTGTCCGCTTCAACATAAGCCGCCACACGAGGTGAGTCATGACGGATATCACTTGGGAGAACCGCCTCCGCTCCGTAGACCATGAAGAACGGCGTGTATCCTGTTGATCTGTTGGGTGTAGTATTGATGCTCCATAACACAGATGGTAACTCTTCTACCCAACAACCCGGCGTTCTCTGCAAAGGAACCATAAGCCGGGGCTTGATGCCTCTCAAGATCTCTTGATTAGCCCTTTCTGCTTGACCATTGGACTGTGGGTGTGCCACTGATGAAACGTCAAGCCGGATGTGCTCCCGTTCGCAGAACTCCTTCATGGCACCCTTGGACAAATTGGTACCATTATCTGTGATGATACTGTGTGGAAAGCCAAACCGGAAAATCACTTTTTTGATGAACTGAACCGCCGTGGCCGCATCACACTTGCTAACAGGTTCTGCTTCCACCCACTTTGTAAACTTGTCAACCGCCACCAGGAGGTGGGTCTTCTTATCTTTGGACCTTTTGAAAGGCCCAACCATATCCAGCCCCCAAGTCGCAAACGGCCAAGTAATTGGAATCATTCTCAATTCTTGAGCCGGCACATGAGCACGTCTTGAAAACTTTTGGCAACCGTCACATCGTCTGACCAGATCCTCCGCATCAGCATGAGCAGTTAACCAATAGAAGCCATGGCGAAACGCTTTAGCTACCAAAGATTTTGAACCGGCGTGGTGACCACAATCTCCTTCGTGGATCTCACGCAAAATTTCACAGCCTTCTTCAGGAGACACACAGCGTTGAAACGCCCCTGATACACTGCAATGATGCAACTCGCCATTGACAATAGTCATGGACTTGGACCGCCGGATTATCTGTCGGGCCAGAGTCTCATCCTCTGGTAACTCGCCCCGGTTCATGTACGCCAGGTAAGGAAGCGTCCAATCCGGAATGACATGAAGAGCTGCCACCAATTGAGCCTCCGGATCAGGAATAGCCAAATCCGCTTCACCAGGGAGCTTGACCGACGGGTTGTGCAGCACATCCAGAAAAACATTGGGCGGGACCGGTTTGCGCTGAGAGCCCAGCCGGCTTAAAGCGTCCGCCGCTTCATTCTTCCGTCGGTCCACGTGGTCCACCTGATAGCCTTTAAAGTGACCTGCAACAATATCCACCTCACGACGATACGCTGCCATGAGTGGGTCCTTGGAATCCCAAGTGCCAGATACTTGTTGAGCCACGAGGTCCGAGTCACCGAAGCACTTAACTCGACTTAGATTCATCTCCTTAGCCATCCGGAGACCATGGAGCAAGGCTTCATACTCAGCTGCATTGTTAGTACAAGGGAACATTAAGCGGAGAACGTAACAAAACTTATCACCTCGTGGGGAAGTTAATACGACTCCAGCCCCCGAGCCTTCCAATTGCCTGGATCCGTCAAAATGGATGGTCCAATATGTGTGATCCGGCTTTTCTTCAGGTGCTTGCAGTTCCGTCCAATCATTGATGAAATCAACAAGTGCTTGAGACTTAACCGCCGTCCGAGGCACATACTTCAATCCGTGCGGCCCAAGCTCTATAGCCCACTTGGCAATCCGGCCAGTCGCTTCCCGGTTCTGGATGATATCCCCCAAAGGAGCAGAACTGACCACCGTAATTGGGTGCCCTTGGAAGTATTGCTTAAGCTTCCGGCTTGCCATAAAAACTCCGTACACCAGCTTCTGCCAATGCGGATACCTTTGCTTGGACTCAATGAGTACCTCGCTGATATAATAGACCGGACGTTGAACCGGATGCTCCTTACCTGCCTCCTTTCGCTCCACCACAATAGCCACGCTGACCGCACGAGCATTAGCAGCAACATATAGCAGTAACGGCTCCTTGTCAATGGGAGCGGCGAGCACAGGCGGATTGACCAATTGCCGCTTTAAGTCCTCAAATGCTTCATCAGCAGCGGAACTCCAGACGAATTGATCCGTCTTCTTCAACATCTGATACAAAGGGATTGCCTTCTCACCAAGGCGGCTGATAAACCGGCTTAACGCGGCAATCCGGCCTGCCAGGCGTTGAACATCATTAATACACTTCGGTTTAGCCAGGGAGGTGATGGCTGTGATCTTCTCCGGATTAGCCTCAATTCCCCTGTTGGACACCAGAAAACCCAATAACTTGCCTGCCGGTACACCAAAGACACACTTGGCCGGATTAAGCATCATCTTGTACGTCCTCAGGTTATCAAAGGTTTCCTTCAAGTCGTCAACCAAAGTCTCCTTCTCCCTGGACTTAACCACGATATCATCCACGTAAGCATGTACATTACGGCCAATTTGCTTGTGAAGACAATTTTGTACACACCGTTGATAAGTTGCCTGGGCACTCTTGAGCCCAAAGGGCATAGACACATAGCAGAAGGCTCCAAAGGGAGTTATGAATGCCGTCTTCTCCTGGTCCTTAACTGCCATTTTGATCTGATGATAGCCAGAATATGCATCCAAAAAACTTAAACGCTCGCAACCCGCCGTAGCATCAATAATTTGATCAATACGGGGGAGGGCAAAAGGATCTGCTGGACAAGCCTTATTAAGATCTGTATAATCCACACACATGCGCCAGGTGCCGTTTTTCTTAAGGACCAGCACCGGATTGGCAAGCCACTCAGGGTGAAAAACTTCAACAATAAAGCCAGCTGCTAAGAGCCTGGCTACCTCTTCTCCAATCGCCTTGCGTCTTTCTTCGTTAAACCGGCGGAGGAACTGTTTCACCGGTTTGTATTTAGGATCCACATTAAGGGTGTGCTCAGCGAGTTGCCTCGGTACACCTGGCATGTCAGAGGGCTTCCATGCAAAAATGTCCCGATTCTCACGGATGAACTCGATGAGCGCGCTTTCCTATTTCGGATCCAAGTTGGCACTGATGCTGAACTGCTTGGACGAATCGCCAGGTACGAAGTCAACAAGCTTAGTTTCTGCTGCCGATTTGAACTTCAGGGCCGGATCATGCTCCGTAGTTGGCTTCTTTAATGGAGTCATGTCCGCCGGATCAACATTGTCCTTATAATACTTCAGCTCCTCGGTGGCACAAACCGACTCTGCGTAGGCCGCATCTCCTTCCTCGCATTCCAAAGCGATTTTACGGCTTCCGTGAACCGTTATTGTCCCCTTGTGACCCGGCATCTTGAGCTGCAAATACACATAACAGGGCCGTGCCATAAACTTGGCGTAGGCCGGTCGCCCAAACAGGGCGTGATATGGACTTTGGATTTTCACTACTTCAAACGTCAATGTTTCCGACCTGGAATCATGATCATCTCCAAAGGCCACTTCCAGAGCTATCTTACCAACAGGATATGCTGACTTGCCAGGTACCACACCGTGGAACACCGTATTAGACGGTTTGAGATTTTTATCTGTTAGTCCCATACGACGGAAGGTCTCATAGTACAAGATATTAATGCTGCTCCCTCCATCCATGAGCACTTTGGTGAACTTGTAACCTCCCACCTGAGGCGCCACCACCAGAGCCAACTGACCCGGATTATCAACCTGGGGAGGGTGATCCTCTCTGCTCCATATGATTGGCTGTTCAGACCAGCGTAGATAACGGGGCACGGCCGGTTCAACAGAGTTGACTGCCCGCCTCTGAACCTTCCGGTCTCGCTTGTCCAAGCTAGTGGTGAAGACATGGTACTGCCCACTATTCAACTGCTTTGGGTTGCTCTGGTAACCTGACTGTTGCTGCTGCTGGTTGTAACCACCCTGGTTGTTCTGATTATTTTGATTGTTATGTCCGCCCGGATTACCATTAAATCCTGAACCGGAATTTCCTCCACCGTAACCCGGCCCGGATCCTGAGCCACCGCCGGAGCCGTGATCATACCGGAAAGCATTAGAATTCTTGAACTCCTGCATAATGAAGCAATCCTTCCAAAGGTGGTTTGCTGGCACCTCCTTCGTCCCATGTCTTGGACAGGGCTGGCTCAGTAGATAATTTAGGCGGTCCGGGTTAGGGTTGGGTGCCCCACTGCGATTTGGCGGTTTACCCTTGCGTCGCTGGCCCTTGTCCTGCGCGTTGGTATTAGCCACAAAGTCCATGTTACCATCCGCTTTACGCTTGCCTCCACCACCATTGCCTGCCAAGTGATGCTGCTGACCTTTGGAGTTGTTGTTCCTCTTTCCCTTCCCTGCCTTGTCATCATCAGATTCGGGATCCTTGGTACTATCAGAATCAGCATACTTTACCAAAGCAGCCATGAGGGTCCCCATGTCAGTGCAATGGCGCTTCATCCGTCCCAACTTCAGCTTTAGGGGCCCAAACCGGCAGTTGCCTTCTAGGGTTAAGACTGCGGTGTCAGCGTTGATGCGGTCTGATGAATGCAACACTTGTGAGACCCGGCGCACCCAATGAGTCGTCGATTCTCCTTCCTCCTGGACACAGGCAGCTAAGTCTACTATCGACATGGCTGCTTACATGTATCCTTGAAATTACTGATAAACCGGGCTCGTAATTGGGCCCATGAACTGGTAGAATTGGCCGGTAAGCTTTTTAACCAAGTGCGGGCCGTTCCTTCAAGCATCATGGTGAAGTACTTCGCACATGCCGCATCATCCACATCAAGCATCTCCATGGCCATCTCATAGCTGTCCACCCATGTCTCTGGGGGTTGATCCGCCGTGTAATTTGGTACCTTGCGCGGGCCCTTGAAATCCTTGGGCAGGCGCACATTGCGTAAAGCGGGGACAAGGCAAGGCACCCCCAAAGAGCTAGAAGTAACACCGGGTTCGACCGAAATAGCTGGACGAACCGGCGTAAGCTGCCGAGCCTGATACTGTGCGGCTAACTCGGCCTCCCTGCGCGCTCGGGCCCGGTCCACCACTTCCTGAGCGTTATCAGCACCACCCACCGGGTTGTTGCCGCGGGGTGCTCCACGTCGTTCATTACTTGACACTGCTGGTTCATCCATACGCCTGCTATAGCTCCGGCTTGGACGAGGGGTCGAGTGGATCCGGTCGCGGCTGTACGAGTACGCTTCCTGTTGGACCAAAGCTGTCCTAAGAAGCTCCTTGACCCGTCGTGTCTCTACCGCCTGCGGCGAGTCACCTTCAATTGGAATGGCCTCCAGCCGTGCAGCAGCGGCAACGAGATTGTCCATTGGGTTGGAGTAGTGACCCGGTGGTGTTGAAACAGCCTGAGGTATGATAGTGTTTTGACGAGGCGAATTCATCAGACGGGGCTGAACCGGCGCACCGGTCCCCGGAGCTTCCGGCTAGTTTCCCTCCAGCGGATTACTGGTTCCTGCTCCTGGGGTGTTGAAAAGGTCTCTGGCCTCGAAAACCGAAGGCAAACGGGATCGGTACTTCCTCTTCATGACTTCATGCGACGCGTTCTGGTCCAACATGAGCCTGTAGGCTTGTGCGTCTAAAGCGGCCCGCTATGTGGTCATCCTGGCATTCTCAGCTACCAGGTCCACCTTGACCTGGGTGATCTGTTCCTTCACCTTTGCAATCTCCACGTTGTGGACTTCCTGATCCGCCGGATTAGCTTCTGCCATAAGCGCAGCCAATGCATCAAATAGATCTCACAGAACTTGAGTCGGCGGGCGTGCAGAGCTTCCTGCCCTGGCAGCTGTCGCCGCAACTGAACCGGAGGTTATTGGCGCAGAGGTCGAAGAATGAAGCACTGCTTGTGTGCCGGCCATGAATATTCCAACTCGGTTGGTTTGATCAGAGGGGTCCGGAATACTGTCGCCATCGGAACAGCCCCCAATCCGGCCATCTTGTAGCTGATATAGAGATTCGATTTCTTCGGTTGATGACTCGTCGCCGGAATAAACGACGGTCTCGCCACGAGATTCCGATCCATCCTCATAACTTCCTCCATGGATGACTCCCACGAAGGCACGCTTCACGGCCGGTTTAACCCGGGCGGATCGTGCATGCTGAGCCATTTCGACGAGGTCGGTGCAGATGTCCGGCTCAGGGCCCGGTTCACCAATCCTGCCGATGAAAACGTGTATGCCACCAAAGGGGACCAGGTACCCGTACTCAACTGAGCCGGCCTCGAGGCCCCCGCCTGCATCATCGATGTAGAGCTTGCCGCGATGACTCTTAGTCATCCGGCCCACAACGTAGCCCTCGAGTCCTTCAAAGCGGCCCTCCAAGAACTTGAAACTATCGTGCGATAGCCCCACGGTGGGCGCCAACTGTCGTGGTTTTGTCACGGCAGATGTCCTAGAGAAAGGACTTAGTCATGGAGCCATCACGATGGGTTAGCTTGAAGGGGTTAAAGCGGACACAGGGACGCAAGAGAGTTTATACTAGTTCGGTCCCTTCGATGAAGGTAAAAGCCTACGTCTAGTTGTAATGGAATTGATGGGGTTTCGATCGCTAGGGAGCAAACAAGCTTCGCCTAAGTCTCGAGTTGTTATCTGTTGTCCTTGAACCGCCGCCGGGTCATCCCCTTATATACACGGGTGACGCCTGTCGGTTCACAGAGTCCCAATACCGGCTCATAGATGTGTCTGGTTTGGTCTCTACTTATTCCTAACTTACAATACAAGTTAAATACCAACGCCGGTTTACGGCTACAGGCCTTGAACCGACTATGGGCCTTGAGCCCTCATCTGCCTTCTTGGGCTTTAACATACTTAACTACTGACGAAGTTAACCCGGCCCAGATAGGCTGGTTTACGCCCAGTAGTGATATCCCCAACACCGCCCGAATGTGCCGACAAATCCCGATAGGAGCTGCACATATCTCGTTCTCAGGGCACACTCAGATGAGCGCTCCATACAACTAAAACCAAACCTCGAGTTTCCCCGAGGGGGCGCTGCACAGGGCTCTAGTTTGGACCAACACTCGGAGGAGCACTGGCCCGGGGGGGTTTAAATAAAGATGACCCTCGGGCTCCGGAAACCCAAGGGAAAAAGAGGCTAGGTGGCAAATGGTAAAACCAAGGTTGGGCATTGCTGGAGGAGTTTTATTCAAGGCGAACTGTCAAGGGGTCCCCATTATAACCCAACCGTGTAAGGAACGCAAAATCCGGGAACATAACACCGATATGACGGAAAGTAGGGCGGCAAGAGTGGAACAAAACACTAGGCAAAAGGCCGAGCCTTCCACCCTTTATCAAGTATATAGGTGCATAAGATAAACAAGATAATAAGGTGATATCCCAATAATAAACAATATTCCAACAAGGAACGATCTCCAATCTTCACCTGCAACTAGCAACGCTATAAGAGGGGCTGAGCAAAGAGGTAACATAGCCAAACAACGGTTTGCTAGGACATGGTGGGTTAGAGGTTTGGCATGGCAATATGGGAGGCATGGTAAGCAAGTGGTAGGCATCATAGCATAGGCATAGCAAAAGAGCGAGCATCTAGCAAGCAAAGATAGGAGTGATTTCGAGGGTATGGTCATCTTGCCTGCAAAGTTGTCAGAGTTGCCTTGATCCTCATAAGCGAACTCAACGGGATCCTTGTTCATGAACTCGTCTCCCGGCTCCACCCAAACAAGAACAACAAGCAAAAGGAGCACAATCAACCACGTGCAATGCTCAAGCAACATGATGCAAACATGGTATGATATGCGGGATGCGGTATGTGATGCATATGCAAGATTTGACAAGGAAAGATAGAACCTGGACTCAACTTGGAATCCAAGAGTGCCAATGGAAAGGTGAGGTGATTTCAGTTGAAATCGATATAAAGATCACCGGAATCGGATGCACGGTTTGGAAATGGCAAGCAAAACAAATATGGCATCGGTCTGCGATAATCAGCAAGTGACCAACTAAATGCATCAAGATAAATATGCTACAGCACTCAAACATGACAAACAAATACATGACAGGGATCCACTCATGATGCTTGACAAAAGATGAACACTGAGCTACGGCTAATTCATCCATTAACAGGTTCAAACAAGCATGGCAAAAGAGCAAACGATAACAGGTTTCAGACTTAGTGAAATTAACACAAGTCTGGAATTCATCATCAGGAAGCAAACTTTAGAACATGAAAAGTACATGCTACAGGAACTTAACATGGCAAAGCAAGGCATGGCATGAAGCTACTAAAAGCATTTAACAAAAGTCCCTTAGTGACCTTGAGCCAAAAGGGATCAGAAAATACCATTGCAAGCATGTGAACATGGCAAAAACATAAACAGATTCAGACTTGGTGAAAAACTGGAGCATGCAAACAGATTTGACAAGTAGGCATGTTTACGAGCTCGATGCACTCACTACAGAGTATCGCATGACAAACTAAGCATACACCCATCAAGAATACATGGCATAGAAGCTATACATGGTAAGAACAACAACATAGCATGCACGGATCAATAGCAACATCCTCGGCAAAATCGCTAAACATGTCAAGAATCTGCCAGGATTATTTTATAGCAAAAGTAGAGCTCGATTGGCTCGGGCTAGGGTGCTCCATAATTGCAAACAAAGGCATGGATGGATATAGAACCACAATGTTAACAACACATCATTACTGATCATCCTCAAAAGAGGCACGGATCACTAGGAAACAACATGAACATATGGCATAACAACAAAAACAGGACAGGGACTTGGTGAAATTCTAAGTCCCTGAAATCAGCATCAATGATTACGCTACTTTGCAAGCTTGTGCTAGTCACCAGAAATATCACAAAAATACATGGCAAGCACCCCTGTAAAGATGGCATGGCATATAACAAAACACATGTAGAGCTCAGGATCATAGCATGCACACATTAATCATGGCAAAAGTGACAAAAGGCCATTTGCTGAAACAGATCTGACAAATTCATCACATAGCCCTCTTCCAACAGCATTTCAGGCATCAAGATGAGCTCAAATGAAAATGATGCAATGAGATGAAATGATGTACTCGTCGAGGCGAACATTTTGATATGCTACACGCACGAATCGGAGCTACGAATGCAGAGTTATGGCATGTCAAAGATTGTAAATAGTTAGGGTTTTGGAGGGGGGAAAGTCAACCGTGGATGTCAGATCCAGATCTGCACGCTTCCCGAGGAGATCGCCGGAACAGTAACTCGTCGCCGGACTTGAGGGAGGTCGCCGGACTTGGGGTCGCCGGCGTGGAGGAGGAAGGCGGGGCGCGCGGCGGCCGGAGTGGCGAGGGGCGGCGCGCGGCGTTCGAGGAAGCGGCGAGGCGGCCGACTGGGGCGGCGCCAAGGCGCGCGGCTGGACGGCGGAGATGGCGGTGGGGCGACGAAGGGCGTCGGCGGCGAGCGGAAGGCCGGCGAGGGCGGCGCGGTTCCGCGGGCGAGGAGGCAGACAGGCACGGGCGGCGCGATGGGCTCGGGAGGGCCCAAATCGGGCTCCTTCGGGCCGGCGGCGGGAGGAGGCGGCGGTGACACTTGGCTGCGCGTGGTTGGGCGGCGGTGGCGGCGGACGTCGTCCGGCACGGGCCGGACATGTCCGGTGCGCGGAGGAGGGAAAGTTAGGGTTTAGGGTAGGGGAAGATCCGAAATTTTCGGGAGTGATCTATTTATAGAGGTAGAGGGAGCTAGGAAGCTCCAAATGGAGTGCGGTTTTTGTCCACGCGATCGTGATCGAATGCTCTAGACGATGGAGGGGTTTTTGGTGGGTTTTGGGCCAAATTGGAAGGGTGTTGGGCTGCAACACACACGAGGCCTTTTCGGTCCCTCGGTTAACCGTTGGAGTATCAAACGAAGTCCAAATGGCACGAAACTTGACAGGCGGTCTACCGGTAGTAAACCAAGGCCGCATGGCAAGTCTCGGTCCAATCCGGAAATGTTTAACCCCCACACACGAAAAGAGGTAGAAAGGGACACCGGGTGACATAGGAGCGCCGAAATGCAAAACGGACAACGGGGAAAATGCTCGGATGCATGAGACGAACACGTATGCAAATGCAATGCACATGATGACATGATATGAGATGCATGACAAAGACAACAACACACGGAGACAAAAACCCGTCAACGACAAAATGAAATAACTTAGTGTCGGAAATGGCAAGAGTTGGGATACATAGAAGGTAAATTACATCCGGGGTGTTACAGTGGATTGATGAGTGGTGCTACATCCACTCAGACAGCACCGCCAGCTCTTCATACCTACCTCGGGGCAGGCCCCACCACCCAAAGAGGTGCGGGAGAGTCTGGCCAAAGGCTACGCCCGCTAGTCTTCGAGTGCGTGGCCTAACGGTAGCCATGGTGACCGCGAATTTCTGAGTCGCCAGTTGTCTTCACTGCGAGCACGCGTGCGCTCCGCTGCCATGTACACCAATGTCAGCCTTAACGGGCGAACCTCTTGCCAGCCTAGTTGGAGCAACTAACATTAATGCTGCTCTACTTGGACGAGCCCCTTGAGCTCTCGTGGTCTGTCGTTCCACTTTGTGTGGATTCTAGCGGTCGCATGGAGGCATGCCGATCTCTCCCCTTGTGGGTTCCCATAAAAGAGTTTTAGAAAGATTGACAATAATTATTCATAGTGTAAGTGCATCTAGTGCCCCTTAGTGATTTTGGTGTATTGAAGATTTATAGGTTAAGGGACTAATGCGATTGTGAGTGTACACAGGTCTATAAGTCTATGAGGAGTTTGATATTTAGAGAGAAAGTCGACCCCTAAAAATGAATGTCTTCAACTGAAGACTTTGGCTTTCTGAAGACTTTGAAAGTGAAGAAATTGGTGTGACCCTGAAGACTTGATATTCATGCGAAGATTATGAAGCGTAAAGACTTTTGTTTTCATAGTTTCATTTTCTCTTTCTTGAGTCATAGGAAACACCGTACTGTTAAAGGGGGTTGAGGTGAAGTTTCCAAGTGATGCTCATCTCAAAAATCCTACACCAACCAATCCTTTCGAGTGAGGCCATTGGAAATCTCATATAGTTCAGTCAATTTCTTCAGTGACAGAGACAAATATCTTCTGGTCTCTGAGGAACTTGTTCTGACTGAGGAGTCAGGGGTTCACCGGTGCGGATTGCCTACAAATGAGGAACATGATAGCCCTAAGGAATTTGATAGCCAAATTTCCGACCGTTGCTGTGCTATGTGCCAGCTGTCCCAAACTATCAACCCACCTAACGGTCATATCATTAAAGGGCATTTATATCTTATCATGTCGGGCTGCTCCCTAGGCTATAAATAGCCGCCCCCTACAACCACTAGCTGGTTGGCTGCTCCGAGAGATACTGACACTTGTCATTGAGAGCATCCCATCCTCCGAGTACTTTGAGCAAAAATCATCAAGTGAGGAAAATCCAAACCAACCACCTACAAACCCAAAGTGATTGAGCATCACTGAAGATATTGTTCCTGTGTGGAACCGACGCTTGTTACCTTTAAGGACTATGCATCTTCTAGACGGTTAGGCGTCATGGTCTAGAGCATCCAAGAGGAAATTGTGGATCGCCGAGTGACGGAGTCTGTGAAGGTTTGGAAGTCACCTGAAGACTTACCACGAGTGATTAGGCGAGGTCTGTGTGACCTTAGCTCAAGGAGAATACGGTGAGGACTGTGTGTCCGGGACTGTGTGTCCTCAGAAATACCTAGCCGCTCCAACCAGACGTACGACTGTCACAACAGTTGGAACTGGTCTACCAAATCACAGTCTTCACCAAGCTACTGGTTCTATTTCCCCAACCTTTCATTTCCTCATTTCTGTGTAGAAGTACTTGATCGTTACTGTTTGAAGACTTTGACTGAAGACTTTCTCAATTTTCTCAATCCTAATTCTTCAGTCATTTTGTCTTTAGCCTGCTTATCATGTGTTTACGCTACTTGTACTATGTGCTTGTTTTCATTTCATCATGATGATTGTGCTACTACTCTGTTATGCTTGCATCTGAGTAATTATTCCGCTGCTAAGTAGTTCGTTGCTTAGGAATTTCCTCACCCTGAAATTCCTCAGTGACGAATTTGTAAAAATTGCCTATTCACCCTCTCTAGTCGATATAACGCACTTTCACATAGTCCATGGAAATTATTGCAATGTGATTATGCCAAATTACATACTTTTGTTAGTTGATAATAACTTTTTCGTAATGCATGGTAACATGTACTCACAGTTCATGGAAATTATTTTTCATGTAGCTCTTCGAAAGTACATCTTTCTTACCGGTGAATGTTGTCGCGGGATTAGACCCCGAAATCATGGAACTCATGAGAGCCTCCACAAAATAGGTTAGTTAGTTTGCAATGAGTGTTCAAATGGCATCTTCGGTCTCTTTTTTGTTGCACGACAGCAAACGACAATCTAAACAAACATGGCAAAATATAGCATATGTGACCACCTAATACTTCGGTAGATATGGAACAGGAGGGGTAGCATGGGATAAGACAAGTCCAAAACGTCAAACTATGTCACCATTGCTTGCGCGTATGTCAACAGTGGCACGACCCACCAGACATTCATCCACAATTGGCTGCTACCTCTTGTATCCATCTTCTTTTTTGCAACTGCAAACAATCACAAAAATCAAAAACATGTTAAGCGAGGGCCAAATAATGCATATAGCAATGTCGTCTCTCTCATGCAAAGTTCGTTCATCGGTAATGGCAAAAGGTTCCAAACAAGTATGTCAGATACTCGTCATTTCTGAATTATAATATGTTTAGCTTTTAAGTGAGGGTAAGGGCATCTTCAATGGGGACGCTTAAGTGGGCACTAGGAAAAACAATCCCGGTAGTTTTGCTAGTGTGTGTTTTATTTCCAATCCAAAGCTGGCTTCCGACACTTTAATTTGCCCCAGATGCTTAGGTGCTCTATTAGTGCAATTTGGTTGTCTAAGCGCCTATGGAATAACACTTTGCATTGGAGGGTGCCCTGCTAGTGTAGATGCTTTTATTTGTTCCCCTTTATCGAGCGTCTACTCAACGCCTCCCCGTTGGACATGCCCTTATGGTGGTAATTATTGTGTTTTTTCTTCTTTTTTCATATTTTATTGGCAACATACCTCAGTATCACATGGCAATATAAACTAAAAGTCATGCAAATTTACCTCTCATGATATGTTTTCCCCATAGATTGAAATGGCATTTTCACACATGTCCATATGGCTAATCATTTTGACTGCCATGGCAAATCAATGTCCAACATACGCACTAGTATGCCATTATCATATGATAGGCTATCATGCACTTGAATATTCATTTCTGAGCCCGGGCTCATCTGCATCCTATGAACAGTAAAAAAATCTACTACAGCCGCATTTTCACAAACAATACGATGACAATTCCGAGCAGTACAAAACACACATTTATATGTCAATATCATATGAGAGTCTATTCATCTCATGCAGTTTTCTCACACAGCTTAACACACCTTTTTATACATGGCACATTTACATACAATGTCATAGCAAATTTCTGTTAAATACTCCCTTCTTACTGAAATATATGTCGCTGGAGAAGTTAAACTACAATTGCTTCAACGACACATATTTCGGTACCGAGGGAATATACTCTTGTATGTTTTGAGGTCAAATCGAATAGGGCAATCGCATGTCCTGAAATCCCATGACAAGTCTATGTGATTTCGCGTGACAACTCCCCCCTAGCATATGCATAAATTTCTTCATGGAAAATCCACATGGCAAATCACTGGTTAAATGAAGAGGGGGACAAGAAACGGTGGAATTGCCATGGTGAAGGAGAGGGGGACAAGAAATAAGAACAAGCGACCGGCGGTGGGAGGAGGGCAAGAAACAAGAGAAGGACAAAGATGGTTTTACGTGTGAAGCAAGGTGGGAAGGAGCAAGGGATTCTGTGGCAGTGGGGCGACACGTCGATGAAGAAAAGTGGACAGCAACTCGATTTGGTCACGGCTCACGCTCATCACGTGGGCAGGTTTCTCAGGCGGACGAGTACATTCAACTGCGTTAGAGCAACTTCAACGGACCGATCTAAACGGACAGTGTTTTTACCTATTTTTTGTTTGTTTGGGTCGGCCGCCCGCCTGCTGTCCGCCCTTTTTAGATTTGGGTCGACAGTGCGTCCAATGGGTCGACCCATTTCATGACCGTGCGCGTTTTAGATCATGCCAGCGGCCATACCGTTGCTTTGGTTTTGGCGCTCCAGTGCGCGGTGGGGGGTGGGGGGGGAGGAGGGGGGAAGCGGCCTAGCGTGCTGGTTGTGGCGCTCCAGCACGCGGGAAAGGTTCGCGCGCGCGCCGCGGCCGACGCTCGTTATAAGAAGGCGCTCCCTCCATACTCTGTCCGCCGCCCACTCGTCTCGCCCCCTCTCACTAGCCTCGCCGTTTCTGCGCCACCATGTCGATGCGCCGCCTGGGCGCTTCAGATTTTCGCGGAGTCCGCGAGCGCCGCTCCGGCGCCTTCTCCTTCGAGATCTGGTTTGGCGAGAAATGCCTCATCCTCGGCACCTTCGACATCGCAGAGGAGGCCGCCCGCGCGCACGACGCGGCGGCGTGGCGCCTCCTGAGGCCTTGTCGGGATATGAATTTTCCCGACGTGTCGAGCCAGCGGGCGCAGGATCTCGCGCCTCTCCCGCGCCTTTCCCCCGACGAGGATCGTCGTGTCCACTGGAGGCGGCAGCGTCGCCTCGCCGTCGCCGAGATGGACGTGGAAGCCATGGTGGTGTGGCACGAACACTTCCCGCAGGACATCGTCGACGAGTGTCAGTTCTACAAGCAAAGGAGGGCGGAGAGGGACGCGAGGAGGGCGGAGCGAGCCGCCTATCGAGAGGACAAGCGTTCACGGAAGCATGCCGCTCAATTGAAACTGAAGCTACGAGAAACGTCGGATTGGGACTTCGAAGACGAGCAGCATGCTGACACCTACATTCAGACGTCGGAGGACATTACCGAGTCGGAGTCGAAAAGCGACGAGTAGTTGGTCTTTTCTTTTATCTGTGTACGCTAAAACTATCTATGTATCCATTTTTATCAAAAAAATGATCGGCGACATCGATGACGAAGCAACAGGCGAGGGTGTGTTGTTTGATGTGGAGAGGCCAATATGCCACCGATCAGCGGACCCGTTGAGAAAAGAGGCGAGCACGCGCTTCGTCTTGTATCTGTGCAGACACAAATCCAGCTTAAAAATGAACCAAAAATGGGTCGGCAGGCGAACGAAAGCAGACGCGCGTCCGTTTAGATCGGGGCGTTGAGCCGACTTTTCTGTCCGCGCCGACCCAGACGGACGAAATGGGTCGCCCCGTTGGAGTGAGCCCTCCCATTGAGCGAACTTCACATCCAAGAATTATTGGGCCCCTGAAATTATTGGGAAAGCCCCATTAACCACTCATTTGAGGGGTTTTCTTTGGAACCTCTTGGAGATGCTCTAACACGAGTGGGATGGTCCACCTGTCTGTTAATGCACTCGGGAACATTGCAAAAAAGGAAAAAGTAAATGGCCACAGTACAACGAGTCAATGACACACTATACATATGGATCTCTCCTGTCATCACAGGGAACAGAGCACACAAGAATTCTCCTACAGGGCGGGGTATGGCAGTTACACTAGACGGCCCCCTCAGGGTCTCAGGGACACAAGTACGTTACACTAGACATGCTAGCTAGCTGGCCATCCGATGTCACATGTAGGATCGATCGGAGCATGACAAAACTGGATCCTCGGCGGGGCAGGGACAAAACTGGATCGATCGGAACATAGGTAGATTGCAAGCAACGTACATGCTGCCACCACTTTGACGCTTTCCAAAGCTAGCAACGCAACAAGGGATCATCTCCTCCTCCCAATCATATCCTAAACAGATACCTCAGATCATCTACAGTGAGCCGAGTAGCGTGGGCACTGGATTTGTCTTCACCGAAAGCAGAGTTGACCATCGCTCTCTTTTCCTCCTGTTAACAAATGCAGGAATAATGTAAGACAGGCACCATGGAATTATAAGCAATGGTGACTCCATGACAAGGCAATTTCTACATCTGC
This sequence comes from Triticum aestivum, assembly GCF_018294505.1. NCBI lineage: Eukaryota > Viridiplantae > Streptophyta > Magnoliopsida > Poales > Poaceae > Triticum > Triticum aestivum. Next base: position 401,550,533 of record NC_057812.1, on the reverse strand, counting down.
TTCAAATATTTATGTAATCCTATTTCAAGTTTGCTTGTCCCCATTGTCAAATAGTTTGTTATTGTAGTAAACCTAAGTAGAGCTGCCTGGCTGGCTTTCCGTGCACTTGGATTTATTGGCTGTCCAGCTTAATTTGTTAACCATCATTTCCGTAATGTGCCAAACCAGAAATGAATTTCAATCCCTATCAGACAGTTCTCTCACAAGAAAGATTAGAAAACTAACCTACCATGAGACGATCACTGACATGATAAAAGGGTATCAGTGATATTCATGCAGTGCATAATTCTCATCCCCCAAATTAACAAATAACAAGCACATGTTCCTTATGTGGATTAGAAGTGCTCATGAACTCACATCATAAGTGTAAGACGGATAATTACCTGCAGAGATAAAATACGATCTTCCACCGTATCTGTAATGGTTAGACGAGAGACAGTGACAGGACGAGTCTGACCAATTCTGTGTGCTCTATCAATTGCCTGGTCCTCAGCATAAGGATTCCACCAAAGATCAAGGAGTATTACATGGCAAGCAGCAACCATGTTCAGACCAAGATTACCCGCTTTCAATGACATAATCATAACTCTAACCTGAAAAAAGAAGACATCCAGCAGCATAATGTCAGCTGATTGTCCAGAAGTAGCAAAAGAGACGAGTTGGGTGAGGGGGATGACCTCTGGGTCGGTGTTAAAATCCTTCACGGCTTTATCTCTTGAATTGAGGGACATTGTTCCGTCTAGTCTCCTGTACTGTATAAGATTGCTGTTCAGTGAAAACTCCAGCAAATCCAGCATGCCAGTCCACTGCGAGAAGACAATGGCTTTCACAGGGGATACTCGGTTTGGATTTGATTCAATGGTATCACTGTCTGTAAGAGCATGCATGTTAATGATAGAATTCAGTATATCGACGGTCGCTTGTATCTTCGAGGAGATGTAACTGCTTTGACTGATAGAAGATAGCCCATCGTCTGCTGATGAACTCGCTATCGCATGAGTACTGGTCTTGCCGGAGATACAAATCTTTAATGTCCCTGATGAAAATACTGATTCAGTACTTAACGTGTTTCTGCAATTAGGGACGGGGCACATGTTTTCATCAGTTGTTATCCGCTCGTATATACACTGATAGCAGAAAATATGACCACACATCGCCACAACAGCATCCTCAGGTGTGTCCTGCAAAAAACATAAGTTATATTATTATTGTAGCCACTACAATAAGATCAAAACGACAAGTACTCCTTAGAAATATGAATTAGACCAGTTATTACATTGTTGCACACACTGTGCATAAGAAAAGATCGTGGCAAAATGGATGCAACCTTACCCAGGTGTCAAGCTGGGCTCAGAATTTTAGCCCTGGATACGACTACCATGACGAGCAGGGCCCAATTAGGTTTTGCATTATCCCATAAAATATGTAGGTTTTAACCAGTACATGTGTTCAGGTACCATTTTCGTTGTGTGGCTCCGCGCTATGAGGTCTTATGCCAAGAGCGTGAACAAGAGAGGGAGGCATATCTTTAGTGCAAACCATGGTCGAGTCAAACCATGATAACTTCCCAGATAGGCCCCCATCAATGAAGTTTGGATGGACTAGATTCATAGGGGCATGGATCACATAGATGATAACTTTCTAAAGTAACCCCTCAAATGTTGGGGTAATTGTTTGTCAGGGTTAAATATCGAATGATGCTAACACATAAATCTCATATAAAGATGGCACACGTGAGAGTTTGCACGATTGCACTCAAAAGAAAAGAGAAAACAGATGAACTTCAAAATAGTGAGGAAAGATCAAACCACTTACACGGCATACAGCACAAAGCGCTGATACTTCCAGCCTTGCAAGCAAATCTATTACCCTTTCCTTGGAAAGTTGTTTTGCCATCTCTATAGAACCATCGCCTTTAAATACCGACTGATGCCCCTTCACAAGAAGAGGATGATCACAAGCCTGCCTAAGGCGCAACAACAATAAAAGGATATTGGCATAGTTTTGTTTGACTGTTCCGGCAGCAGCATATTCCTGAAATGGATAGACAGCATGTCAGGAGTCATAAATTTCACTTCCAACATTTCTAGTTTCCACAAGGGATGCCAATGTTAAGCTTCTGTTGATCTAAAGAATGTCCACGCCTCAGAAACTACTGTCCACTTACCTCCCTAGATGTAAAATAATGGCATAGGAATACCAATAAAGAATTCCACAAACAAAATTTCAAAGGAAAGCGGTAGGAAAACAAGCTGGGAGGAAAATCTGATTAATTAAAGCTAGACATGTTTGCTGTCGAACCCACCCGCATCAAACTGCAGTTTGGGTCACGGGTGATGTCAGGTTTAAACCACTGAACCTGTTTCCATCACAATTCCAACTCAAAAGAAGCCATAGCTGAGTTCCAGCCAAGCTTATTTCCCTCGACGGAGATGCGCGACAGATAGTGTGGCGTTGGAAAGGGTGCTATTAAGGAAGTTGGCTGAGGAGAGCACAACAAGAGAGGGAGAGGTAGGGGAGGGCGGCAACCACTACAGGGATGGGGAGAATACTTGAGACAGGGGGGCACGGAGTACCCCTTTGTATTGTGATGGCAGAAAACCCCTTATAGAACATGGAAAATACAAAGGGGTACATGGCTAAATATATATAACTCTTAACACACACACCCTCAAACCCCTGGTGGATCAACAACACTGAGTCCGGAGTGATAAAAGCCGTGTTGTGCTCTAGTTTGGGCCTTCATAAAGAAATCCACCAACTGTAACCCGGAAGGCACATGCTAAAGAGCATTAACCTGATCATGCACACCAGCGCGCACAAAAGAAGCATCAACCCCAATATGCTTGGTGAGCTCATGCTTCATAGGGTGACGTGCAATACTAATAGCACCTGTATTGACAATAGCAGAGTAGGTGTAGTGAGAACACCAAACTCCTGAAGTAACCACCGTAACCAAGTCACCTCTACCGTCAAAAGAGCCATAGCTCGAAACTCAGCCTTTGCACTTGAATGGAAACTGCAGTTTGTTTCTTCGTCTTCCAAGCAATGAGAGAACCACCTAGAAAAACACAGCAAAAAGTGAACGGCGATCCGAGGGATGACTAGCCCACGTAGCATCCGAATAGACCTGAAGCTGTAATGAACTGGAGAGTGGAAAGCACAGACGGTGAGAGATGGAGCCACGAAGATATCGGAGAACACGAAGAAGGTTGACTATATTGAACTAGAGTGGGAGCAGAGACAAACTGACTCAAAATATAGACAGGATAGGAGCCTAGGAGGTGTCCGGACGAGTGACAGCTGGATAGACAAGGCTCCCAACAAGACGACGATATTGTGTCGGATCACATAAAGGGGTCACTGAAACTAGTGATCAGACGTGGTCTCCAGGTTGTGAGGAGACGGCCGGGTCGTGAGATCGCTAGTTGGTGACCTTTTCTATCGGCTAGTTGAGCGATAAGTGGATCAGGCAGTTGTGAGCTTGACCGTGTGTCATGCTTGTGCTATTTAAAGCTTTGTAATCGGTTCAGCTAAGTGGCATGAGAAATAGAGAAGAGAAGAAAACGCTCCGGCTAAGAGGCGTCAGCCGAGCACCAAAAAATTCCTCTATGTGTGTGTTCTTCTGTCCAACATTTGGCACCAAAGCCTCGTGTGTCAAGGTCCAATCCTTCGTCGTCGTCAAGTTGTGTCATGACCAAAGGAGAAGGACATGCTACCCGGTAAGTCGTGCCACCGGCGGCAAGGAGGTGATTGTCATGGCATGGAGGCCATTGCCACAAGGAGTTCATCATCCACATCGGAGTCGTGGACACGGTGTGTCGCCAGCAACGAAGATGCGGCGAAGGCGTAGGAGGTGCGCCTCTCATTGAAGCCAACGGCGATGACAATCGGTGTGACGAGATGTCAATTACGGTCGTCGATGTGCTGCACCAACGGGATCGACGACAAAAGGACAAAAGGCTTCACGAGAGGATAAATAATAAGATTAGGGAGGTGATTGTTTGAACTAATCTTGTTATTAGTGTTAAGTGTATAGGATTAGATAATGTTTAATTTGTAGTCGTAACACTAGAAGCTGCGGCTGTGTGCATATGTTGGGACGTGGACGTGGCCATGTATACGCATGCAAAGCTAGTAGTGTTAATTAGTTGCATGCGTTGTTAGTTAGTAGAAGTGGTGCACGTGTGCTTGCATGGATAAGGCTAGTTGTTAGATAGGCTCAAGTGTGAAACTAGTGATCAGACGTTGTCTCCAGGTTGTGAGGAGATGGCCGAGTTGTGAGATCGCTAGTTGGTGGCCTTTTCTATCGGCTAGTTGAGTAATTAGTGGATCAGGCAGTTGTTAGATTGACCATGTGTCATGTGTGCGCTATTTAAAGCTTTGTAATCGGTTCAGCTAAGTGGCATGAGAAATAGAGAAAAGAAGAAAACGCTCCGGCTAAGAAGCGTCAGCCGAGCACCAAAAATTCATGCGTCGTAAGAAAATACTGCCATATCTTTTGGCGTGTGTTCTTCTGGCCACCACCCATGTGCTAATTTCCTGCACAAAGCCAACAATCACCAGAGGCAAAACGCTCAAACCCCCGCTATCCGTATTAACATGTCCCCGTCCCCATATCGGTGCTTCATAATTGAAGAATAGGAGCAAGTGAAGCAGCTAACCCGTTAAAAGATGCAAACTATCGAAACCACACTGCCAAAACCATGTACTTGCGGGCTGGGCTGGGCTCTCATCCCAAACCACCTAAAACCGCATGCACACACCCTACATTAAGCAATGAGCCAATGATTGCAAGCAACTCTAAAATAGGACTCTAGATCATGACAACGATCTTCTACCTACATACGACACTTGGAAGTGGAGACAAGGCACATGCCACCAGTTTAGCGATCAAATGGTACAAAATTATAATATAACAAGGCCATCGACAAAGTATGGGGAAAGGTAAGATAAACATGAAGTTTTAACCAACCTTGAACTGTTGCCGAGAACGTTCTTCCAGTGTCAAATAAAAAGCTCGCTCCTCCTTTGTGAAATCCACCTTTTGCAACTTAATTGTCTTTGGAGGTAAGTTTATGATCGGTTCTCCATTTATCTTAGTTTCTACATATAAAAAACAGCAATATGAGATCAGCAGAGGTAGCAAATGGAAAAGAGTCATGTCAATATGTGTTTAGAGATCTCCCAACAAAATTATACAATGTGAAACCCTATGGAAGTTCTTTCTATGAAAAGAAAAGAGAAAGGAAGTGCGGGATACTGAACACAAGTGGCTAGCGATATTAACACAGGTGCCCTAGTGTTTTCAAACAAGAAATCAAATAACCTACTATCTTCTCTTACATGTAACTCAAAGTACTGAACACAAGTGGCTAGGAATATTAATACAGGTGCCCTGGCATTCTCAAACACGAAATCAATAACCTACTATCTTCTCTGACATGTAATTCAAAGTTTCTGTTCTTCCAACTGTTCGCACAGTAATACCTATAACTGATTAGGAAGTCATGGAACTAGAGAATGCCTACCCCAAAAAATGGTGTAATCACATGCAGATTTAAACTTGGATATAATTCATCAAGTTCCCATAACTAATAAAAAGTACTAAGCGGCGTGGTTGGAATTGTATTAGTTTGCAATGAAATATCCAAAGATCATATATACGTGAGTACTCAGGCTCAACCATGCCGTATGTATTCCCTCCCTTGGTACATGGATATTGGAACTATCACTATTAAAAAAACAGCCGGTTAATCAGTTAACTGGCCGATTATTCCTTCCTCAGAGGGTCACCGAGTAGCTGATTAACTGATTATTAGCCAATTTGCCTATTAATCCTCCACTCGCCAGACAACCAGACAGTTACCAGTTAACGATTTCTTAGATAGGTGCAGTAAATACACATTTTTCTCTCACCTTTTGTGCGACGCAGGAGAACTATCCTCAACACAGTTTGTAGTTTCTTATACCCATGGACTGCATTTCTAGCAATTGGGTGCTTTATCATTGTACAAAATGAGCTATATGTAGAATATGGATCATATTTCAAGAAACGGAAATAGCTGTAGAGCTCATCGATTGAATTTTGTATAGGTGTTCCTGATAAGCACCATCTCCTTTTTGCTCTTAGTCCACAACAGCCTTTAGCCACTTGAGTTCGGAAATTTTTTATCGTCTGAGCTTCATCAAGAACCACCCGAAACCACCGTACCCGGGCAACTGGGCCACTGTCAAGGTCAATATCTGAATCCTTAAGTTTCTTCTTCCTTTTCTTAGATTTGCTTGGTGGTTTTCTTTTATTACCAACAGAAGATTCTTCCCCATTCTTTTGATCTTGGTCATCATCAGCATTCTGTTTAGGCACTTCATTCGCCACAATTGTGTATGTCGTGACAACGACATCATATTTTGCCAGCTCACTTGGATCTTTGGTCCTTGCACCACCATGGTAGACTAAAACAGATAACCTAGCACTTTGACTAACCTTGTCATTCAATTCATTAGCCCACTGCTTAAGAACACTAGCAGGGCATACTACTAAAGTACCTGCAGCTGGCCTTGTCATGGATCGCATGGTCGATGATGCAGATGATGTGCCTGTTTTAGTCTTCTTGCGTTCAACTTTGCTTTCAACAACAATTCTATTTGGAACAATATCCATATGACTACTAGATGGTTTAACATCACTAGTACTAGCTGCTGTTGATAAACTAGCGTCTAAATCCTTCTTGGGTTCATCGTTCATAGACTGTTTCGCCTTATCAACAACAGTCACTGCCTCATCGTCTTCATCAAGGTTTAGCGCTTCAGATTTCAAAGGATCTGAATCAGCACACATGAACTTAGACTGCTGACTCTTCTGTTTTAGTATAAGGGCAATTGTAGACACAGTCTTCCCAAGACCCTGTAACAATAAACTACTTATCATTAAGAAGAATTTAACAAGAAGTGAGTAGTTTTTGAAAGGTTGGAAACCACAAATAACCTGATCATCTGCAAGAATTCCTCCTGCACAATGTGAACTATTCTCCTTCGAAACCATCCAAGCTAATGCCATTTTCTTTCAAGGAGAAAAAGTACGTAAGGAACATGATATTCAGAACACAAGAAACTAATAAATAATTGATATTCAGAACATGATACATATATACACAGAAATATGTTACTACACCCCATGGGTTATACCCTAAAAAGCATGGACACGGCAAAAACAGCCATATCGGCGTCCTAGTACGGGGGTGCACAGCAATACGCACGGATACGACGGGATACGCGTATTCGAACAAAAGAGGTGGGAGAGTGACGGGACAGTGTCAGATAGCAGATATGTACAGCTTGATCACGGATAGCACTGCCCATAAATCCAGCGCTGAGGTTTTGTGATCCGAAACAGAATCCAAATTTTATATTGGATCCAAAAGTATGCAAAGACATGGTGGACAGAAAGATCCCGTTGAGCAAGAGAACTCGCGGATCACTATTCCCCTTGAGTGAGTATATATACTATCCATCTGATTAGTACTTGTAATAGTACTAGAACATCATCTCTTTCTTTTTGCAGCAATACAATAGAATGATGCATGTAATTCAGAGAATGGAGAATTTAGGTACGGTTATTGAGTTGTGCGGCAGAATAATTTGAAGATTTGACGGGGACTATACGAAAGAATACATGGTGCTCGTGATAGAGTAAGAACCAGGTGTTGCATGGCATGCGGCCAGCCAGGCAACAACAGTACTTGTAGACATGCCTCTGGATCAAAGATGGCGTAGACATGAATTAGACCATCTCTAGTTTAGTTGTGGCGTGAGTTATATTTTCTATTCACGCCAAACTTCTATGGCACCATATAAACTTGTACTCCCTCCGTTCACTTTTATAAGTCATTTCAGACAACTCAAATTGGGCTGTTTTGTACATTGTCTGAAATGTCTTCAAGGTCTTATAAGTGAACAGAGGGAGTATTTCTTTTCATTATCCAGTTTGTTGTGCCCTCGAAATAATTTGATACTAATGAAGATAATAAATCCTTCTGTTATATTATTATTATATCAAAATCTTGATGTGCGATGCAAACTTTAACAGTTCAGATTGGTGGGTTCGGTGACTAGATTGTAGTACATAGCCTGGAGTATGCTGTCCGTACTAAGGGCATGGCGTTTTGACTCTGGGGAGCATGTACTCCTGCGGTGAACAGTAAATTCAAACAAAATAGCAAATAAATTTAAAAAAATCTTTTTCATGTTCGTGTTATGTCCAAAGCATGCTTGACAATTTTCATGCGAACTGGAACCATAGCATTTTGTCAGTGAAAAAAACAAAGTTACGTGGTTGAGAAATGCCAAAAAATTGGTGTTCAACTTTTTTTTTGCACCGATCTAAATGCTTTAGCTTTCCACCTAAACATTTGCACATAACATTTGGACATCAATATGTACATGGCTGAAAAATTCGTACCCATTTTACATTTACAAAAAAAGAATTGGCACACAGAAGCAAATGCTCCCCTGAGCTGAATTGGATATCTGGAGTATATATATAGTTTTATCGAAGAAGTATGTAATATGCAGGGTGTAGGATGTAGTATATAGCCTGTAGTATGCCTTGTGCAGTAAGGAGTATATGATATCATGAAAAGACAGTGTGACGGAGAAATGTAGTACACATAGGGCCTGTTCTGATCTCCTCCAGCTTCTAATTTCACCAGCTTCATAAATAATTTTGTCCCGAACGTTTGGGCTCCAAGAAGCTAACTTCTCGAAGCTGACCCAACTCGCAGTGCAAAAACGTGAAGCTCGGTCGGCCCAACTCCACCAATCGAAGAATCAGAAGTTCGCCCAATTTACAGGGAGTTGCCACCGCCAAAGGTAACGGTTCGCTGCCCCCCGCGCGATAAAAAGAAACCAGCGATCCCCAACTAATCGGTACCCCTCTCCCTCCCCCGTATCGGTGCACTGGGCCCAAACAAGGCTACCTCCAGCCGGCCCAATCAGTGCCAAACGGGCCAGAGCCCTCCCAGCTGGGCTGCAGCTCCACGAGAAGCTGCCGATGCAGCCAAACGTTCCTGCGATCGCTACGTGAAGTTAGAAGCGAGGAGGAGAAGCTGGATATGTGGAGTTTTGAGAAGCCAGAGGAGATCCGAACAGGCCCATAGACTGGAGTATGCCAGCCGCGTTATGTAAGAAGTATACTATGTAAGATATGTGAGTATGTGGTATGTCGTGTCTAGATGAATCATGTAGGAGGCAGTATGCCATTGAAGAACTCTGTAGTATGCTATATGTGGGGAAAGAGGAGACAGTAGTATCAAGTGTGTGCGTGGACGTGGGATGCAGCATGTTAATTGGGAGGATGGCGTTGTGCACATTATATGGAGTATATGGTATTTATTCTTTATATGCCAACCAAATTCTTTTGTTGGCAATTTCGAAACAGGCTGAAAATGGGTTTTGGACAATTTTTATGTGGCCAAGAAAATCGACTTACATGTGCATGCATGTTGTACTAAATGATGTCCAGTTATTATTTTATTAGTCTATAGGGACATTGTTAGTTGGGAGTAGGATCCCATTTTTTGTCTGCTCGGTGAGAAAGAATCGCCCAGATAGAGAGAATATATGTAGGTTGTTGGTAACTGGACTATCTATTTTTTACGTAGAGAAATAAAGCAAGATTTGATTGTTTGGTAGGGAGATAATGATGACACACAAAGAGATAGATTCGACGTCTCTTTGGGATAAGCTCACAACCACGATAAACGCCCAATAAACTAAGAAATGAATTAATGATAATTGCAAGCGAGTCGGATGTGAAACCGATAGCCACTACTATTCAGAAGTTCTACCAATAAACACAGGCTCGATCAAAACATCAGGATATTGTGAGATCAACGGTGGATGCTATGGGGGTAACTACACCCTTATATATACTCGCCGTATCCCCATACGGCTGTTTTTGGAAAATGCTGTATCTCGTGTCCCTGTATGCATATCATCATGTCCATGTCCCTGTATTTGTGCTTTTTTTAGGTTATACTACCCCTAAATCTGGCATAATTCATGCTTGCGGAATTGCTATTCCATCTTCTTCATTTCACACCTTACTAGTCAATAGTACAGTGCTGACGGCATGCCCTATAACAGGGATAATGCATCCTAAATTCGACTACCACTTATCATTAGTTCATTTTCAATTGGACTGGGTCATCATGGAGAGTACAGTGCATTAGCGTGGAAACATAAATATGTGAATCTCACAGTGTGATCTCATGGCACTCCAGAAGTAAAAAACCCGCACTCATATAAAGAATAGTGTACCTGGTGCTTAAGCAGAGATACTGATAAGACACCCTCATCGAGATCATCTTCCCTTTTATCCAGACTAATGTTCTGCATAACAGAATAATAAAAGCAAGTTACTCAAACCATAGAATCAAATGTAAGAGTAATAGCCAAATAAATAACCTGGATTGCTAAAACTTACTATTTCCATGGGCTGGTAAACAAGAACATGCAGATGTATATTCTCATTGATAAGTCAAAACTAGCACTTGCATTTATAATGCAACAAAATTATTTTAAAAAGATTAAAAGCTCTGCAAATGCAATGGTAATGTATTTATTATTCTGACTACCGTAGAAATATGCAGCACATAAGTTTGGTATTTATGCAGTAAAATGATTAACATGGCAAATTCATATAGGTAGAACCTGTATTTTTCTTCAGATAGATACTTTAAAAGACAATGGCACATGTTAAAGCAGCATGTCGTTACAGAGTATGATTTTGAGTTCTGATAGGGATTATCAGCTGTCTTTTAATCCATCAAGCCAAGTCAGCAATGCAAGTCACGGAACTTATCAAAGAAGAATAAGTCAATCATAGATAATTGCCTCTGGACAAAACGTCACATGATTAGCTGGGCATGAACATGAATGTTGTTTATGTCTCAACGGACCAAAGATGCATACCTGAAGAGCCTCTTGATATACTGCGCTCTCGTCAGGATCCATAAACCTATTTTCTAGGTTTGGACGAGCTTGCATGTCATTAACATTAGCAAGTTCATTGTTACTGGCAGAGTTATGGCCTCCAAAAGATGCAGGCAGCATCCTATGTGAACTAGGACTATCATATACATAGACATCATCTGGCAATTTTAAAGAGGGAAAAACATTAGTACTTGTATTGAAATCCTGCAACCATTTCCAGTGTATGATTCAATTAGACTAATTTGAGACTAGCTACACAAACCATCGTCATTTTCCATGGTATCCTTCTGGGCATTACTCACAGAGTAGCTTCGGATTGAGAACCTTGAAGATGAAGGCTGCCCAGTGCCATTGGCATCATTTGTTCCTATACTATTATCATCCAACCTTTGTGAATTTCCATTGGTAAAACGTGATGGGAGTTTACGGCTCTCACTTGCAACACTTGGATGTGTAGATTTTGACGTGCTTCCACTGGCAAAAGATGAAGGAAGAATCCTCTTGTTATTGCCATTTGCATCCACTGCCAAACCATTACGCTCCCTCACTGCGATATCAAGTCTACTGGACGAGAGAGAGGCCCTTCCAGAATCGTGTCTTGGCCCCGAATTTGAATGTGGATAAGTTCTGTCCCCCGAACCTAGTGTATAACGGGCTTTCTCAATATCAATACCATTTGCGAAGGAAGGTGGCAGAGTTCTGTACTGACCATTATCATTTATATTACACCTGGAAGAAGAGGGAGTGCTCCTCAACAAATCTTCGTCCTGAAAGCAGACTGATTGCCCTCCGCCATTCTCGCCAGATGTGACATTTGTAGAAGTTGGATCGTCAGAGTCAGAATCAAAATCATCACCACTATCCGATATCAAGTCAATAACATTATCGTTATCGTTATTCATACTGCCGGCAAGCATGTGCACCGCGTCTGCTTTTTCAGGACTCAATTGTGGTTAGCATTCAAACCATGCATGCATGAACAAGGTCAGATGGCAGAGTGTTAACCTATCTTTCAGCCTCCAGACTGAAAGTAAACCCACTTTGAAATTTATGTAGATGATTGGCAAGCTAGACAGATAAAGCACACCACACGATTCCTGGTAGCACTAGCAGTTACTCGAGTTATCCGCAATTGGCCTGCAAGCGGATCACATAAAATTGCACCTGAGTAGATATCAAGTTATGGTGCACAGAACAGGAATAACAGCATGAAAATATTGTTCCAAATATCGGTCAGTTAATCGGCATCTCGGTCAGTTAATCGCCACTCAGTGGGTCACCGAATATCCAATTAATTGATTTATTGGCCGTTTAACTGATTTATCAGCCGATTAACTGGAAAATGCTATCTGAAGTCTTTCCTGTCATGTAATAATGGTTTCGATACCTCCCTAGACTAGCCTTTAGAGGGGTTATTTTAGTTCCATCGTGGTAGTTTGGTGCCACGGCGCGCAGCCAGCCTGTTTGCTGTTCCGTTTTTTCGATTCCTGAACTGTGTTTGTAAAACTTTTGGTTTCATGCTCTGCAGTGGAACCAGGGAGGCCCTTGTGGCTCCCTGATGCTCTAAAAATTAACTGGAAATTTCCCCTATTTATCACTACTCGGCACCCAACCAAGGTACCAGTTACCGATATCTTGAACATTGGAAAATATTGAGGAATTATTTTGTGAGAACCCCTCCTAAAAGTCATATGCATGCTTTATCGTCCTGCGAGTGGTCAGATGGAATTCTTCAGCATTAACACACAGGAAGAAAACGATAAGGAAAAGATATCAAAATTATTATAATTTTATTTAAAAAAAGTGGCAACACATCAATTGGAAATTATAGTGACCTAAGCCCGGAACAGATCAGTTCACTGGAGAGACTTTCCAGATCAGTTCAGCTCTAAAAATGGACCAATCAGACCCTACGCGCACGCTGATGATAGATGAGGGTTAGGTCTACGCTGAGGACTGTACTGGATTGAAGATGTCATTTCAATACCAGAAAGTAGAAAGGACTTTGCACGGACGCGCAACCGGACCAAATTCTGCGGTAGGGAACCCATGCTTGACGGGATCAACCAATCTCCCGATCCGAGACCGCCAAGATGGCCCGGCCCGGAAAACCCCATCCGGGGAGAACCGAACAGCAACCTCGAGTTCACCCGAACAAAAAGCAACCCCGAGGCGGGGAGAAAGCCACTGCACGGAACCCCCAGCAGCAACACGCACCTCTCGGGAACAGGCGAAAATCCGCGAGATCAGCCCTCGCGGCGCTCGACTCGGCGGCAGAGGAGGAACAGGCCGGCCGTTGGATACCGTTGCGGACTGGGCCGCGGCGGGATCAGGTCTGGGCAGGGGAGGTCGCCGCGCAGTTCACTGGGAGGAGGGGTGGCCGCACGGACAGGTGGAGGAGCAGCCTCGTGGAGGCGGAGGAAGGAAGCTTCTGGTCGAGACGTGTCGCGGATCCTATTTCCCCAATCTTTTGCGTGTGTTTGGTCGTAACTCTAGCCTGCATCATATGTATAATTTTTTTTAAAAAAATAGGATTTAAAGTATTTTTAGCAGATCCTGTAAATCGGAGTCCCGCAAAATCGTTTACGGTTTTCGAAAACGCGCCCTCGCGGCACCGCAAATCCATACTCGGAGTTTTAGACAAGTTCATGTTTTTGAACAATTTAATCTTAATACAATAGCAATATAAATTAAACCTGTTAATGCTTTGACATCATACAATACAATAATCATCTCAATACAACAAATGTTCAATTGCAAATAATTAAAATAATATGGTCTGAAAATGATAGAATGTTCAAATCACACATGGATATAAATAAGATCAAATAAATAAAATGGAAGTCTATCTCTCATACGGTTGCCACTGATTGATCATTACGTAGCTAGGTGTGTGTGGTATTGTTCTCAATCTGCCGATAGGTCTCAAGAATTGCATTCATCTGATATGGGTTCATGACAGGTTTGACACGGTTACCAATATTGTTATACAAAAACACTAAGTTTAATCCTTCATCCTTAATCATTATATGTCGTGTAGAATTAGACATGCAGCCATGATATTGAAGAGGGATTTCTTATCCTAGACTAGAAGCAAGCAGGAACTCGAACAATAGCAAACCGAGCTTGCAACACACCAAATGCCCTCTCAATATCCTTTCAGTGTGCTTCTTGTGCTTGGGCGAAAATAGTTTGTTTCTTATCTTCTGGCTTACTGATGGTTGATACGTCTCCAACATATTTATAATTTTGATTGTTTCATGGTATTGTATTATCGATCTTGAATGCTTTATTATACTATATTTTTTTAGATTAACTTATTAACTCGGTGCCCAATGATAGTTTCTTTTTTACTTGTTTTTGGCTTTTCAGAAAATCAGTATCAAACGAAGTCCAAACACAATGAAGCGTTACGATGATTTTTTTCTGGACTAGAATGGACCCTAAAATGTTCGGGAGGAGGTCAGAAGACTTACGAGAGAGCCACGAGCTCACAGGACACGCACTAGGGCTGGGGCGCGCCCCCTGAGCTCGTGACTCCCACGCAATTTTACTCCGTTTGACCTAATTCCACCTCTATAAATTTCCAAATATTCCTAAACCAACATAGAGCTACCCGAAACACATTTTCCGCCACCGCAAGCTTATGTTCTACCGCGATCCCATCTGAAGGCCTTTTCCGGTACTATGCCGGAGGGGGGAATCGATCACGGAGGGCCCCTACATCAACTTTGCTGCTCATCCGATGATGCGTGAGTAGTTCAGCACAGACCTGCGATCCATAGCTAGTAGCTAGAGACTTCTTCTCTCTCTTTGATCTTGAATACAATGTTCTCATCGATCTTTTTGAAGTTCTATCCGATGTAATTTTCTTCTATGGTGTGTTTGTTAGGATTCGATGAATTGCGAGTTTATGATCAGATTATTCATTTAAAGTAATTGAGTCTTTTTTGAACTTTATTATGCATGATTGTCATAGCTTTGTATTTCTCTCCGATCTATCCATTTGGTTTGGCCAACTAGATTGATTTCTCTTCAGTGCGAGAGGTGCTTTGTAATGGGTTCAATCTTGCGGTGTTTTCACCTAGTGACAGAAAGGGTAGCGAGACGCGTATTTGTATTGTTGCCATTAAGGATAAATCAATGGGGTTTTTTCATATTGCTTGGGTTTACTTTGTCAACATCATGTCATCATACCTCATGCAATACTTTGTTTGTTATGAACTTAAAACGTAAAGAGGCAAACATAGAAGCGCTCTCGAAGTGGAGTAATAGTAAGAGATATAGAATCGTTTTGGTCTACTTGTCATGGACGTGATGCCTATATACATGATCATTGTCATAAATAACATCATAACTATGCGCTTTTCTATCAATTGCCCAACAGTAATTTATCTACTCGCCGTATGATATTGTTTCGACAGAGAAACCTCTAGTGAAAACTATGGTCCTCGGGTCTATTTTAATCGTATTACTAAAACCAAAATACCTTGCTGCAATTTACTATTTTTATTTTGTTTTACAATTTATGTATCTACCTATACAAGATTTGATCCTTGCAAGTAACGAGTTTAAGGGGATTGACAACCCTCTTGCCCATGTTGGGTGCAAGTATTTTCTTTTGTGTGTGCAGGCAATGTTTGATATATCGCCAACGTACCTATAATTTTTTATTGTTCCATGCTATTATAGTATATATTAGCAAAAATGCTCGTGCATTGCAACGAGAGAAAAAATGCATGTCCCTGAACATGATACAAGACCCTCACATGTATATAACCTATATGTCAACACGACGCCCCACTGTGTTGGTGTCACCGCTTATCCTCCTTCCCGTCCTCATAATAGGCGAGTCTAAGGGTTGTATTCACGAACACCAGCTTGTCGAACGAGGAGGGTTTCAGACCGACGACATCGATGACGAGTGCTAACTTGTCAACACACATTGTGGGTTGATGGTCTTTGCTAAGGTACCAGTTTGCATGACCCAAATTATAATACAGCTAAATGAATGAATGATTGTTGCATGTGTGTGGGGGGTGGGGTGGGGTGGTTTGTCACTTCTAAATGGGTAAAGGTAAAGATAGTCCTACAATTTTCTAATTGTGGGCATTAGTGCTAGAGTTATTATCTCTATATGTTTATGCCCAAATAAATCAAGTACTAGTAATATCACTTAATTGGACCAATAACATAACTGCAAAAGGTACGGATTGAAAAAAACCGGTTCACAATCATTTACTGGAAAATATATTAGGACAATGTTTGTCATATATATACACGCAGGGGATCAATATTTTAATTTAAAGTTCTATGAAGTGTTTGTGGCTCATTCCTCGTTACATTTAGAAGAAGAAAATTTTATCATCTGTAGGTGGGCGCTAGCACTTTGCAGAAGTTATACCTTCGAGATTCACTCTCAAATAAAATTCAAAAGTGCAAAAATAGATCTAACAGTAGTCATAGTACAACTTAGCAGCCTCCTCGTTTATTAACTTGTCATTGTTTTGATGTAGATTTGGCACCAGCCTCTCTAGCTCTGAGAACTCAAAGTACATACTAGATGAAATCCCTCTCAAGTGTGTTTCTGCTTCTACAATAATCAAAAACTTTTTGTAGTGACATTAACAATCAATACATTTTATTTGTGCAGATAGAAATACATATCACAATAGTACTCCATTCTCTCGAGCAAATACATCATTGTGAATTAGTGGGTTGCACATAATTAGGGTAGCATCGTGGATTTAAGTCGGGTGGAATTTAACATCCAAGAGTAGAAAATCCACTCATTTCTCATCTAAATCGACCTTGCATCTTTGGTACTGCAGAAAAGATCACGTAAATTTATAAGCAACAACATTATCTAAATTTATAAGCAGCAATTATATATGATCTCTTATCTTTAGATGTGCAATAATCGGCAAGTCTCGTCATGAACAAATTCACTGCAACCTCGCCTCTCTGTACAACCACGTGAGGCTTGATCTTGCTAGAGAGCAAGTTTACTGCAGCCTCAAAATATTCACATAATCTTGTTGGATAACACATGCACGCACACTTTCTTACTAAAAAGAAATTTGGTACTGCAACACTTCTGATTTAGGCAAGTAACAGTAACATAGTGACGAGAAGTGAGAAGTAATATCCCCACTGTAATATAATAACAGTGTCAACATTATTTCTAGAAAGTGAGTGGAAAAACTAAACTGAACATCAAACCCCATTACTTCCGATTTTCAATACAAATGAAAGGTGCAATATAATAACAATATAAAACTTCAACAGGAGTAATGGGAGACTGAATGGCATTTTCAGATTAACGTGCATATGAATGAGCATAATCCATAGCAACAGAACAATTAGTTCCTTGTTGCCATTAAGAATATCTTCTGCTTAAATTGTGACTCCATCTACATCAGTCATCTGAACCCGAGCTTGCTTGACATACTAGATAGCCATGGTGTTGTTGTGCAATTTCTTTTTATGGGCACCTGATGGAGCAATCACTTTCTAAAATAAAAGTATAATGTCATAGTAATAGTAATAAGCATCATGATAATGTGGGAGCTGAACAACTCTACATAGAGTTATGGCATCATGGAGACGTTGAAATAAATTTCCTATAGTGAAACATACTCTGACAGCACAACCTATAAGGAAAGATTAATTGGATTATTCACCAAATATTCAAAAGAAACTTATAACCAAAACATAAAATGTCAGAGTTCAGAACTATGTGGCATAGTTATTGTTCTTTTGAGATCATTATTGCATAGTTGTAGTGAAGGAAATATGCCCTAGAGGCAATAATAAAGTTGTTATTTTATATTTCCTTATATCATGATAAATGTTTATTATTCATTCTAGAATTGTATTAACCGGAAACTTGATACATGTGTGGATACATAGACAAAACATCGTGTCCCTGGTAAGCCTCTACTAGACTAGCTCGTTAATCAAAGATGGTTAAGTTTCCTGACCATGGACATGAGATTGTCATTTGATAACGGGATCACATCATTAGGAGAATGATGTGATGGACAAGACCCATCTGTTAGCTTAGCATATTGATCGTTCAGTTTTATTGTTATTGCTTTCTTCATGTCAAATACATATTCCTTCGACTATGAGATTATGCAGCTCCCGGATACCGGAGGAATACCTTGTGTGCTATCAAACGTCACAACGTAACTGGGTGATTATAAAGATGCTCTATAGGTATCTCCGAAGGTGTTTGTTGGGTTGACATAGATCGAGATTAGGATTTGTCACTCTGATTATCGGAGAGGTATCTCCGGGCCCTCTCGGTAATAGACATCATAAGAAGCCTTGCAAGCAATGTAAATAATGAGTTAGTTACAGGATGATGTATTACGGAACGAGTAAAGAGACTTGCCGGCAACGAGATTGAACTAGGTATGTGGATACCGACGATTGAATCTCGAGCAAGTAACATACCGATGGACAAAGGGAATAACGTATGTTGTCATAACGGTTCGACCGATAAAGATCTTCGTAGAATATGTAGGAGCCAATATGAGCATCCAGGTTCCGCTATTGTTTATTGACCGGAGAGGTGTCTCGGTCATGTCTACATAGTTCTCGAACCCGTAGGGTCCGCACGCTTAACGTTCGATGATGATATAATATTATATGAGTTTTGTGATTTGGTGACCGAATGTTGTTCGGAGTCTCAGATGAGATCACTAACATGAGAGGAGTCTTGAAATGGTCGAGAGGTAAAGATTGATATATAGGACGATGGTATTCGGACACCGAAAGTGTTCCGGAGGGTATCAGGTACTTATCGGGTCACCGGAAGGTGTTTCGGGTACCCCCGGCAATCCTATGGGCCATATGGGCCTTGTGAAGGAACACACCAGCCCACAAGGGGCTGGTGTGCCCTATAAGGCTATAGGAGGAGGAGAAGGAAAGGGGGGAAGGGAAGGGAAAGTGTGTACTAGGATTCCCACTTCCTTCCCTCAGCCCCTCTCTTTCCTTCCCCTTCATGCATACATGGAAAGGGGGGCACAGGGCAAGGCAGGGCCCCTATGTAACATCCCAAAATTCTAAATTTTGGAATGTTATATTAAATAAATATTTATGATTGTTTGTTTGATTGTTGTGTGATTGATTGTGTGAAATTGAGTGAAATTTGCAACCTTTTGAAAGTTGAATGAGAGGGAATGAAATGACTTTCCCAAACTTTCACTTTGCATTTATGATCACCATGAATTCAAATTCATTTCGTCACAAAACCCTAGAGTGAAGATGATATGACTTCTTCCATTTAAATAAATGAAAAGGGATTTGAAAAGATTTTGAATTCCATTTGGAAATATTTCAAATTCGGAAACTTTATGCAACTCAATGAGTTTCATGAGAGAAGAAAAAATGACTTCTTCAAATCCTAAGAAAGAGAGTTGGAAGTTTCAAAGAATCAAATTGAAAGTCCCTTTGAAGTTATTTTGTTTCAATTGGAGTTATTTGGTTTTTATTCAAATTATTTTTCTCCAAAAATAAAATATATGGAAAATAGGGTAAAATGATTCCATACAGTAGAAAAGTTGTAACGCCCATGATGCGGCTATATCTCCCATGTGTCGAAGCACGACTTAGAGGCATAACCGCATTGTAAGCAATGTCGCAAGAGAGGTAATCTTCACACAACCCATGTAATGAAAAAAGGGAAGGGATACATAGTTGGCTTACAATCGCCACTTCACACAATACATGAATAAAGCATTACATCACCCAGATACAATCAAGGTCCAACTACGGAACCAAAATAAAAGAAGACTACCCCTAATGCTACAGATCCCCGATCGTCCTAACTGGGCTCCACTACTGATCAACTGGAAACAGAACAACATAACGAACACGATCTTCATCGAGCTCCTCCTTGAGCTCGGTTGCGCCACCTGCATGATATCATCGGCACCTGCAAGTTGGTTTTGAAGTAATCTGTGAGTCATGGGGACTCAGCAATCTCACACCCTCGCGATCAAGACTATTTAAGCTTATGGGTAGGGAAAAGGTATGAGGTGGAGCTGCAGCAAGCACTAGCATATATGGTGGCTAACTGATGTCTACTACACAACCTTCTTCTTGTAGACGTTGTTGGGCCTCCAAGTGCAGAGGTTTGTAGGACAGTAGCAAAATTCCCTCAAGTGGATAACCTAAGGTTTATCAATCCGTAGGAGGCGTAGGATGAAGATGGTCTCTCTCAAGCAACCCTATAACCAAATAACAAAGAGTCTCTTGTGTCCCCAACACACCCAATACAATGGTAAATTGTATAAGTGCACTAGTTCGGCGAAGAGATGGTGATACAAGTGCAATACGGATAGTAGATAATAGTTTTTGTAATCTGAAATAATAAAAACAGCAAGGTAGCAAGTGATAAAAGTGAGCGTAAATGGTATTGCAATTCGTTGAAACAAGGCCTAGGGTTCATACGTTCGCTAGTGTAAGTTCCCTCAACAATACTAACATAATTGGATCACATAACTATCCCTCAACATGCAACAAAGAGCCACTCCAAAGTCACTAATAGCGGAGAACAAACGAAGAGATTATGGCAGGGTACGAAACCACCTCAAAGTTATTCTTTCCAATCAATCCGTTGGGCTATTCCTATAAGTGTCACAAACAGCCCTAGAGTTCGTACTAGAATAACACCTTAAGACACAAATCAACCAAAACCCCAATATCACACAATCTCAGATTCATCTATTCAACCAACACAAAGGACCTCAAAGAGTGCCCCAAAGTTCTATCGGAGAATCACGACGAAAACGTGTGCCAACCCCTATGCATAGGTTCCCAATGTCACGAAACCCGCAAGTTGATCACCTCAACATACATCAAGTGGCACGTGGTATCCCATTGTCACCACAGATATCCACGGCAAGACATACATCAAGTGTTCTCAAATCTTTAAAGACTCAATCCGATAAGATTACTTCAAAGGGGAAACTCAATTCATTACAAGAGAGAAGAGGGGGATGAGAAACATAGGATCCAACTATAATAGCAAAGCTCGCGATACATCAAGATCGTGCCAAATCAAGAACACGAGAGAGAGAGAGATCAAACACATAGCTACTGGTACATACCCTCAGCCCCGAGGGAGAACTACTCCCTCCTCGTCATGGGGAGCGCCGGGATGATGAAGATGGCCACCGGTGAGGGTTCCCCCCTCCGGCAGGGTGTCGGAACAGGGTCCTTGACTTTTGGTGGCTACGGGGGCTTCTGGCGGCAGAACTCCCGATCTATCTTGCGTTCTGGAAGTTTTAGGTCACGTAGGTATATATGGGTGCAGGAGGTACGTCAGGGGAGCCACGAGGGCCCCACGAGATAGGGAGGCGCGCCCCCACCCTCGTGAGCACCTCATTCCTTCCTTGACGTGGGGTCCAAGTCCATCAGGTGTGTTTCCTTCCAAAAATAACTGCTCCAGTTGATTTCATTCCGTTTCGACTCCGTCTGATATTCCTTTTCTTCAAAACACTGAAATAGGCATAAAACAACAAATCTGGGCTGGGCCTCCGGTTAATATGTTAGTCCCAAAAGTAATATAAAAGTGGATAATAAAGCCCAATAATGCCCAAAACAGTAGATAATATAGCATGGAGCAATCAAAAATTATAGATACGTTGGATACGTATCAAGCATCCCCAAGCTTAATTCCTGCTCGTCCTCGAGTAGGTAAATGATAAAAAAAGATAATTTTTGATGTGGAATGCTAGTTGGCATAATTTCAATGTAATTCTTCTTACTTGTGATATGAATATTCAGATCCGAAAGATTCAAGACAAAAGTTCATATTGACATAAAAATAATAATACTTCAAGCATACTAACTTAAGCAATTATGTCTCTTCAAAATAACATGGCCAAAGAAAGTTATCCCTACAAAATCATATAGTCTGGCTATGCTCCATCTTCACCACACAAAATATTTAAATCATGCACAACCCCGATGACAAGCCAAGCAATTGTTTCATACTTTTGATGTTCTCAAACTTTTTCAATCTTCACGCAATACATGAGCGTGAGCCATGGATATAGCACTATAGGTGGAATAGAATGGTGGTTGTGGAGAAGACAAAAAGGGAGAAGATAGTCTCACATCAACTAGGCGTATCAACGGGCTATGGAGATTCCCATCAATAGATATCAATGTGAGTGAGTAGGGATTGCCATGCAACGGATGCACTAGAGCTATAAATGTATGAAAGCTCAACAAAAGAAATTAGTGGGTGTGCATCCAACTTGCTTGCTCACGAAGACCTAGGGCACTTTAGGAGGCCCATTGTTGTAATATACAAGCCAAGTTCTATAAAAAAATTCCCACTAGTATATGAAAGTGACAACATATGAGACTCTCTATATGAAGAACATGGTGCTACTTTGAAGCACAATATATGAGACTCGCTATATCATGGTGCTACTTTGAAGCACAAGTGTGGAAAAAAGGATAGTAGCATTGCCCCTTTTTATTTATTTGGCCTTTATCTTTTTTTATTTGGCCTTCCTTTTTTTATTTGGCCTTTTTTTATTTGGGACAACGCTCTATTAATGATGATCATCACACTTTTATTTACTTACAACTCAAGAATTACAACTCGATTCTTAGAACAAAATATGACTCTATATGAATGCCTCCGGTGGTGTACCGGGATGTGCAATGATGCATGAGTGACATGTATGAAAGAATTATGAACGGTGGCTTTGCCACAAATACGATGTCAACTACATGATCATGCTAAGCAATATGACAATGATGGAGTGTGTCATAAACGGAACGGTGGAAAGTTGCATGGCAATATATCTCGGAATTGCTATGAAAATGCCATAATAGGTAGGTATGGTGGCTATTTTGAGGAAGGTATATGGTGGGTTTATGATACCGGCGAAAGTTGCGCGGTACTAGAGAGGCTAGCAAGGGTGGAAGGGTGAGAGTGCGTATAATCCATGGACTCAACATTAGTCATAAAGAACTCACATACTTATTGCAAAAATCTAGAAGTTATCAAAGCAAAGTATTACGCGCATGCTCCTAGGGGGATAGATTGGTAGGAAAAGACCATCGCTCGTCCCCGACCGCCACTCATAAGGAAGACAATCAATAAATAAATCATGCTCCAACTTCGTCACATAACGGTACTGTAACGCCCCAAGACCGGAGCTTCAGTTGCCTTCCAGGGTTTCTGGGTTTCGTCGTGTGTTTTGTTTGGTCCGCTGCATTTTATCTTTGCATCATGTGCATTGCATCATGTCATCATGCAACCCGTTTTAAAACTCAACTAAACAAATGGTATGGATCTTTGATCCATTTAAATCGAGGGAATTCACATGGTGATTCTCTTTACAACTTATCCACTCGATATTTAGAGAGCTATAGTAATTATTCCAATTATGTGGAATTACCTTAACACACTTGCAAAAATCCCAATGCCTTTTATTATTTCAACTCTTGGCCTCTAACTTTGCCACATGTCCTTTCATCATTTTCCGGAGCTCCGCCTAATTTCTCAACATTTTTGGGCACTTCGAAAAAACCTATCCTAGTTCAAACCTTTTGAATTAAATTCAAAGGAATTTGAATTTAATCTTTCAAAGACCTTTTTCTATTTTCCCGGACCGTGCACATTTTTCTGAGTCCGTGAAAATTACCCCCGTGCCCAAATTCTTCCTCTAACCTTCTCTTCTCTCTTTTCCCTTCTTTTATTTCTTTGTTTTTTTGTAAAGAGAAGGAGATGGGAGAGAGAAGTGCCTGGCTGGGCCTCCCAGCCCAGCTGCAACCTACCAAGCAGGCGCCATCCCCACGGCCCACCTAGGCCTAGCGGCCTCTAAGGCCCAGCAGCGCCCCGCTACAGTCCCTAACCCTAGGCCCAGCATCTCCCCTCGCTATCCTCTCCCTCGAACTCCTTCCCTCGTTCCCTCACCACCGCCAGAGCCATCTCCTCGATCCCCCTCGCTCTCTCCTCTCACCTTCTCGCTCACACTCACAGAGAGCAGCCCGATCCCCATCTCCATTATCTAGAGCCTCCTTCCTCCTCGATCCGGCACGCCGCCTCCTCCCGCCTTCGCGCCGCCGTCCTGCCGTAGCCGACCGAGCTCGAAGCTCCCGTCGATGCACCTCATCGCGTCTCTGCTGCCTCCTCGCAGCCGGCCATCCTCACCGCCGCCCGGGGTTCCCCTGCACCTCAAGCCTAACGCCCGACCTACGACCTCCGCCACCTCGATGTCCCTTGGCGCCCTGCCGGCCAATCTGGCCCCGTCGTCCAGGATCTCCATGGTGCTACCTTGCTGCTTCCTCCAGCGCCCAAGTCCACCTTGCCGCTTTCGCCGTCCTCACGCCCCTACTTCTTCCATGGCGCTGTTGCCATCCATGGCAGCTCTGCCGCTGTCACCTTACCACCGCCATCCAGCGCAACACCTGCAGGAGATGGCCAGAGCCTCGATCCCCTGCTCCTCTGCTTCGGGTCCTAGTGTCCTGCGGCCATCGCCCCTGCATCATGCCAAGTACATGCACCGTGCCCTGAACCACCAAGGAAGACCACCGAACAGGGATTCGCCAAGTACCAGGTCAACGGAGACCGCCAAGTTCGTTTCCGCCGCCTTCGAAATCGCCAAGTACCATGACAACCTCGAAGGGATTCAACTCCGTCAAGTTCCTCTAACGATGACCCGAACGGCTACGAAACGCGTACCAATACTGTCGCCGAAGACCCGTGCAATGGAACCGTCAAGTTCGACTACCTTCGTGTGTACCTTTACTTCCCACGATGACCGTGTACAACTACCATCCCGTGCATGTCGCGAAGTACCTCTTTGAAACGACCGAGTACCACTACCGTCAACCCTCAAAGAACCCGCGGACGACAAGTTCCTCGGTGTGACCCCGAACACCTACGGAGTGTGTACAACTATGAAACAAGAACAACTACTTCCTCTACTTTGCACCGAACGGGAATCGTCCCGTTTGCACGCTTCGAAGGTATAACCCTGAGACGACACTCGTGAACGAACGCATGCATGTGGGATGAGATGCACCCTTTGTCTGCACCGTGTCCGTTTTGTCACTCATTTCCATGCCACTAACTCGTGGGACCCCCGGAATCCGGGAGCGCCCCACCATCTTTTGCACGCATCCGCACCCTTCTCCTTTGCATCGGTGTCTCAATCGAGTTACCGGAACGGGAACGCTGCCGTGGTACCGTTTTCATTATCGTTGCCGTGGCACCCCTTTCCTTTCCACCACAGTGACAAATGCTTCATAATGCTCTTGTCAAATTTTTAATAAAAAAAGCATAAACTTGTTCATGTCATCCGCATCATGACAACAACAATTAAAATGTTTAAATTGTTGTTGCAATATATTACTAATGCATATGGGGATTTACCAGATTCGTTATTTGTTATACCCGGCCCCATTTAATTTTTTTAGATAATATAGTTTTGTTATGCTTCACCTCTTGCCATGTTAACCAACTTTTAATATTGTTGAGTACCTAACCGAGAGTGAACTAAATAAGTGATGTGGTGTTCCGTCAATATGCAACGGAGTTGCATATTGAGATCCACTTAATTTATAGTATTGTTTGTGCACTTTGCCATGCCATGCTTCATTTAACCGGACATGCATCATACTTGGTTGTGCATCATGCCATGTTTATGTGTTGGTTGTTTACTATGTTGTGTGCTTCTTTCCGGTGTTGCTTCTTCGGGTTGGTTCCGTTAACGTCGTGATTGTGACGACCCGTTCGACTACGTCAGATTGTCTTCTTCATGGACTCGTTCTTCTTCCTTGCGGGATTTCAGGCAAGATGACCATACCCTCGAAATCATTTCTATCTTTGCTTCCTTAGTTGCCCGCTCTTTTGCTATGCCTATGCTGCGATACCTACCACTTGCTTATCATGCCTCCTATATTGTTGAACCAAGCCTCTAACCCACCTTGTCCTAGCAAACCGTTGTTTGGCTATGTTACCGCTTTGCTCAGCCCCTCTTATAGCGTTGTTAGTTACAGGTGAAGATTGAAGTTTGTTCCTTGTTGGAACATGGAGATGTTGTTCCTTGTTGGAACATGTTTACTTGTTGGGATATCACAATATATCTTATTTAATTAATGCATCTATATACTTGGTAAAGGGTGGAAGGCTCGGCCTTATGCCTGGTGTTTTGGTCCACTCTTGTCGCCCTAGTTTCCGTCATATCGGTGTTATGTTCCCAGATTTTGCGTTCCTTACGCGGTTGGGCTATTATGGGAACCCCTTGATAGTTCGCCTTAAGTAAAGCTCTTCCAGCAATGCCCAACATTGGTTTTACCATTTGCCACCTAGCCTTTTCTTTTCCCTTGGGAGTCGTGCTCCTAAGGGTCATCATTATTTTACCCCCCCCCCAAGGCCAGTGCTCCTCTGAGTGTTGGTCCAACTGAGCGATGTCCGAGGCTACCAGGGGCAACTCTGGGCTGGCTTACCCGACGTCTTGCTCATCCGGTGTGCCCTGAGAACGAGATACGTGCAGCTCCTATCGGGTTTTGTCGGCGCATCTGGGTGGTGTTGCTGGTTTAGTTTTACCCTGTCGAAATGTCTTGTTGTACCGGGATACCGAGTCTGATCGGAATGTCTTGGGAGGAGGTCTATTCCTTCGTTGTCCGTGAGAGCTTGTCATGGGCTAAGTTGGGACACCCCTGAAGGGATTTGAACTTTCAAAAGCCGTGCCCGCGGTTATGGGCAGATGGGAATTTGTTAACGTCCGGTTGTAGAAAACCTGAAGTTTGACCTTAATTAAAATGCATCAACCGCGTGTGTAACCGTGATGGTCTCTTTCCGGCGGAGTCCGGGAAGTGAACACGGTGTTGGAGTAATGTTTGACGTAGGTTGTTCTAGGATCACTTCTTGATCGTAGTTTCTCGATCGTGCTTTGCCTTCTCTTCTCGCTCTCTTTTGCGAATATGTTAGCCAACATATATGCTAGCCGCTTGCTGCAGCTCCACCTCATACCTTTACCTTACCCATAAGCTTAAATAGTCTTGATTGCGAGGGTGCGAGATTGCTGAGTCCCCGTGGCTCACAGATACTTCCAAAACCAGTTTGCAGGTGCCGATGAGACCGTACAGATGACGCAACCAATCTCAGGAGGAGCTCGATGAAGATCTTGTCCTTTGTGTTGTTTCGTTCTAGTTAATCAGTAGTGGAGCCCAGTTGGGGTCGATCGGGGACCGTGTCGCGTTTGGGGTTCTTCTTTTATTTTGGTTCCATAGTCGGACCTTGATTGTATCTGGATGATGTAATGTTTTACTCATGTAATTGTGTGAAGTGGCGATTGTAAGCCAACTATGTATCTCTTTCCCTTATGTATTACATGGGTTGTTTGTGAAGATTACCTCACTTGCGACATTGCTTTCAATGTGGTTATGCCTCTAAGTCGTGCTTCGACACGTGGGAGATATAGCCGCATCGAGGGCGTTACAAGTTGGTATCAGAGCCTTCCCCGGCCTTAGGAGCCCCATTGCTCGATCGTTTTTAGCAGCCGAGTTGTGTCTAGAAAAATGTTTTGAGTCATCTAGGAATTATATATCGGAGAGTTTAGGAATTCTTTTTACTCCCCAGTCTCCTCATCGCTCTGGTATGGTATCCTGACATAGAGTTTTGACTCTTCTCTTCTCAAATTTCACTAAATTTTTTTAGGATCACGCGGGTATCTTGGAATCGTTCCGATGGTTTTATGACGAGAACATTGTCTTGGTGCCTCCTGTCAGGGGTTTTGTGGAAGTGTCCTGGGGAGTTGAGCTCTGAGGTGTTGTCGTCATAATTTTATCTTGCAGTTCTGGAATACCTGAGTTTAGTACGCCGACATCGAAAATCTCTTTTATGCAGTTGTTGGTGAGATAACCTCGACGCCACCCAGTACTGGGGCGGAGTTCGGGAGTATCGCCATAACTTGTATAATGGATGCTTTTCGAAGGTTGAGGTAGATGATTTCCGAAGGTTTCTTGGTTATGTGTTGAAGGATGGATACAGCTGGATGTAGGATTTGCTAGTTTTGGGTGAGATATTATGCTTCCCCTGTATCCCCAACACCTGATTGCATAACCGGAAAGGTTCGGGAGTTTCATAGGTGGGAATTCAAGTAGCTCTTAGGATATCTTTCCGACAGATGTATGATATGAAATTGGGGTTCAACGTCTAGTGGTCCGCCTATTCACGGTCGGTTTTACAGTGGTCTCGTTGTGTCTTAAAGAGTCCTTGGCTATGCCGACTCAGGGACGCTTCATATGTCATGTGCACTGCCTTGTACATGATGGTGCTGTACGATCGAGCCCATGTAGGCCCCACCACGAAAACTTCAGACGAAATCTCTATCATATGTTTGTTCCGGCTTATTTTGCAAGCCAATCCTTTGTTTTGTTTTGAGTTGTGGTATTCGAGTTGCTTCGAAGTCAAATGTTGATTCCATACCTGTACCTAAGCGGTGTTCTCATACTCCGAGGGGAATACCAATCCTTCTTGATTATCGAGATTGTCATGTCAATCCTTTTTAACCGGCGTGCTTCTCTTCAAGTGGGTCTGATCTTTTCAACATCAGCAAGATCAATTATCATTTCTTCTCAATGGTGTTCGTTTCATTCTCAATGTTGTTTTCCCACCCTCCCTCCCTTTGTTTTCTTCAAGGACTCAGATTTCTTAATCAAGTATCTTTTTTTATTCGTGTGAAGTCTCTCCATTCTTTTTGTCAATGTTCTTATCCGGTGATTCTCATGAAGATTCTAACGGAACCTCAAGTTCATCATTATTCATTTTCTTTCTTCTCCGGTGGAACCAATTCAAGCCTTGTTGATCATATCATTTCCTCGTTTCAAATACCTTCTCTTACCGGTGCACCTCATATTCAGTCATTTCTCGCTATTCAATTGTTTCGGAGTGCTCAAGATATCTCTAAGATTCGTGTTTCCCACTCTACATTCGTTCATGCTCTTTCGAGGTTGTTATCTCATTCAAGCCGTTTAACTCAACCGGTGCAATCTTCTTTTCAAGTATTCGTTCAACGGTGTTTCTTTTGAGTGGACCCTAACCCACAGGTCTTTTCCCAGGATCTTACCTGACTCTTCTTATTTTCCCGGAGCTATCCTCAAATTCTTTTCTAAAGTTTGACGTAAGAATGAATTTTCATCAGTCAGATGTGTTTCTCAAAGATCTCTCAAATTCTTTTCATCATGGGTTCAACCTTTCTAATATTCATCCCGGAGTATCTCAACAAATCATGTTGATGTTTCTCATCCTCACTCTCAACATTTGAAGACCGAAGAAGAGTTTTTCCTCCATATCTTATCCGCTCTCTCAGAGATTCGTGGCTCTAGCTCGTGCAATCCTCTCATAATTGGTTTTGATTATGAGAATTCTTCTCAATCATCCGGAGTAATTCAGAGTATTTTCAGTTTGATTCTCCGGAGCCCATCATCTCATAATTATTCATTCCCAGCTTTCAGTTATCGTTCTCCAAATCATACTGGTGCTTAAATCAAGGATTCTCTAATTAGCTCGTAATCTCTTCGTTCTCTTTTATCTAAATTCCCCTCAAGCATCTTCATTTGTTCTCTAATTCTTCCTGGTGCTTCTTTATTTTTCTTCTTCGTTCATTTTCAATTCTTACGGTGGTTTGATCAAGATTCTTCTTCCTTCGTTATCATATCCATTCTTTCGTTCTTTCAAATTCTACCGGTGGGTCGTTAAAGACTTTCTCAAGTTTGCGCTATATCTCTCTTAATCTTTTACGAGAATAAGTAATATGTCAAATCCGTTGATTGTCATCAATTTAATTGGTGAAGGATACACATAACATAATTCTTATTCTTGCTCCATCCAAGTGATTAATTACTTATTCCGGAGCCTCATCAAAAATTCTTGTTTTCAATTGTTTTCATCTTTTCTTTTCCGGAGTTCCAAGCTCTCACAATTATATCATCACGGAAATTCATCTATTCATTTCAAGTCTTCACCGTGTGTTTTCAACTTCTCTTTCCTTTCGTTGGATCATTCCTTATTACCGGAGTTCTTCATGGAGGCTCTACATGACGGTTCATAAAGGATTTAATTCCTTCTCCAACTTTTTCATCGAGATTCTTTTCCAAGAAGCTCAAGCTTTCTTCATATTGTAATCCGGAGTGCAATTCTTTCTTCCGTATCATTGGAGATGGTATTGTGTCATTCTTGATTATCTGAGTTCATGTGTCATGATTCGATTGTTGTTAAGAATGAGATATGTTAAATCCATCAACCTCTTCGTTGGAATTATCTTGGGTTATATTTCACCTAAAGCCTTCCCTAAGGATTGTTGTTATGGTGCTCATTAATGACCCAAGTTCTTCATGTATCCTGCCGGTGATAAGTTTCTCGTCTCCTTGCTCATATAAATCCAATCAATTCTTTTCCCGTGAGTGGCAGGTTATCACCTCATAATTTGAGATGTATTCCATAAGACCATATCAAGCTTATTCTTTTCGTTGTTGGTTTTCCAACAACTCCGTTCTAGCATTTGTTGTAAGCGTGCTCCCTCAAGATCTTGTTTCCCTTCGTTCATTCCATTCGATTCTTAATTTTGTTCCGGAGGCTTCGTGATGTTGCTCTCTTCAACCCATCTTTTCGTTCTGTCAGGATCGTGTTCTTTTCTTGCTTTATCCATTTAACCGGAGTGGTGTGTCCTTTTTGCTCTAGTTCTTTTTGCCTTATCAAGCCTTGCATCTCTTTTCAACCGGAGTGCTGCCCGAATTTGGTCTTCCTTGATCCCCTTCCTTAACCGGAGTGTGTTCAAAATATATCTTCCCTTCAACCTCAAGGTTTTCGCAATGTTCTTTGTCCCTCTTTTCTAACAGAGTGTTTTCGACTTTGTTCACCTTCGTTGTATTCTTTTCTCGAATTTGTTCAACCTCTCAAGGTTCTTTGGTTTCACTCATTTGCCAAAGAAGCAACTTAGCCTTACCTCTTCTCTTTCTCTTCCGTTTTTCCCTCCGGTGCCATTCTAGATCTCGGGACGAGATCCTCTCGTAGTGGTGGAGTGTTGTAACGCCCCATGACCGGAGCTTCAGCTGCCTTCCAGGGTTTCCGGGTTTCGTCGTGTGTTCTGTTTGGTCCGCTGCATTTCATCTTTGCATCATGTGCATTGCATCATGTCATCATGCAACCCGTTTTAGAACTCAACTAAACAAATGGTATGGATCTTTGATCCATTTAAATCGAGGGAATTCACATGGTGATTCTCTTTACAACTTATCCTCTCGATATTTAGAGAGCTATAGTAATTATTCCAATTATGTGGAATTACCTTAACACACTTGCAAAAATCCCAATGCCTTTTATTATTTCAACTCTTGGCCTCTAACTTTGCCACATGTCCTTTCATCATTTTCCAGAGCTCCGCCTAATTTCTCAACATTTTTGGGCACTTCGAAAAAACCTATCCTAGTTCAAACCTTTTGAATTAAATTCAAAGGAATTTGAATTTAATCTTTCAAACTTGACCTTTTTCTATTTTCCCGGACCGTGCACATTTTTCTGAGTCCGTGAAAATTACCCCCGTGCCCAAATTCTTCCTCTAACCATCTCTTCTCTCTTTTCCCTTCTTTTATTTCTTTGTTTTTTTTGTAAAGAGAAGGAGATGGGAGAGAGAAGTGCCCGGCTGGGCCTCCCAGCCCAGCTGCAACCTGCCAAGCAGGCGCCATCCCCGCGGCCCACCTAGGCCTAGCGGCCTCTAAGGCCCAGCAGCGCCCCGCTACAGTCCCTAACCCTAGGCCCAGCATCTCCCCTCGCTACCCTCTCCCTCGAACTCCTTCCCTCGTTCCCTCACCGCCGCCAGAGCCATCTCCTCGATCCCCCTCGCTCTCTCCTCTCACCTTCTCTCTCTCACTCATAGAGAGCAGCCCGGTCCCCATCGCCATCAGCTCGAGCCTCCTTCCGCCTTCGCGCCGCCGTCCTCCATGGCCGTAGCCGACCGAGCTCGAAGCTCCCGCCGATGCACCTCGTCGCGTCTTTGCTGCCTCCTCGCAGCCGGCCATCCTTGCCGCCGCCCGGGGTTCCCCTGCACCTCAAGCCTAACGCCCGACCTGTGACCTCCGCCACCTCGATGTCCCTTGGCGCCCTGCCGGCCAATCTGGCCCCGTCGTCCAGGATCTCCATGGTGCTACCTTGCTGCTTCCTCCAGCGCCCAAGTCCACCTTGACGCTTCCGCCGTCCTCACGCCCCTGCTTCTTCCATGGCGCTGTTGCCATCCATGGCAGCTCTGCCGCTGTCGGCTTACCACCGCCATCCAGCGCAACACCTGCAGGAAATGGCCAGAGCCTCGATCCCCTGCTCCTCTGCTTCGGGTCCTAGTGTCCTGCGGCCATCGCCCCTGCATCATGCCAAGTACATGCACCGTGCCCTGAACCGCCAAGGAAGACCATCGAACAGGGATTCGCCAAGTACCAGGTCAACGGAGACCGCCAAGTTTGTTTTCGTCGCCTTCAAAATCGCCAAGTACCACGACAACCTCGAAGGGATTCAACTCCGTCAAGTTCCTCTAACGATGACCCAAACGGCTACGAAACACGTACCACTACTGTCGCCGAAGACCCGTGCAATGGAACCGTCAAGTTCGACTACCTTCGTGTGTACCTTTACTTCCCATGATGACCGTGTACAACTACCATCCCGTGCATGTCGCGAAGTACCTCTTCGAAACGATCGAGTACCACTACCGTCGACCCTCGAAGAACCCGCGGACGACAAGTTCCTCGGTGTGACCCTGAACACCTACGGAGTGTGTACAACTACGAAACGAGAACAACTACTTCCTCTACTTTGCATCGAACGGGAATCGTCCCGTTTGCATGC
Organism: Triticum aestivum; assembly: GCF_018294505.1. Lineage (NCBI taxonomy): Eukaryota > Viridiplantae > Streptophyta > Magnoliopsida > Poales > Poaceae > Triticum > Triticum aestivum. The sequence continues at coordinate 401,517,658 of NC_057812.1, read as the reverse complement.
TTCGAAGGTATAACCCAGAGACGACGCTCATGAACGAACGCATGCATGTGGGATGAGATGCACCCTTTGTCTGCACCGTGTCCATTTTGTCACTCATTTCCATGCCACTAACTCGTGGGACCCCCGGAATCCGGGAGCGCCCCACCATCTTTTGCATGCATCCGCACCCTTCTCCTTTGCATCGGTGTCTCAATCGAGTTACCGGAACCGGAACGCTGCCGTGGTACCGTTTTCGTTATCGTTGCCATGGCACCCCTTTCCTTTCCACCACAGTGACAAATGCTTCATAATGCTCTTGTCAAATTTTTAACAAAAAAAGCATAAACTTGTTCATGTCATCCGCATCATGACAACAACAATTAAAATGTTTAAATTGTTGTTGCAATATATTACTAATGCATATGGGGATTTACCGGATTCGTTATTTGTTATACCCGGCCCCATTTAAATTGTTTAGATAGTATAGTTTTGTTATGCTTCACCTCTTGCCATGTTAACCAACTTTTAATATTGTTGAGTACCTAACCGAGAGTGAACTAAATAAGTGATGTGGTGTTCCGTCAATATGAAACGGAGTTGCATATTGAGCTCCACTTAATTTGTAGTATTGTTTGTGCACTTTGCCATGCCATGCTTCATTTAACCGGACATGCATCATACTTGGTTGTGCATCATGCCATGTTTATGTGTTGGTTGTTTACTATGTTGTGTGCTTCTTTCCGGTGTTGCTTCTTCGGGTTGGTTCCGTTAACGTCGTGATTGTGAGGACCCGTTCGACTACGTCAGATTGTCTTCTTCTTGGACTCGTTCTTCTTCCTTGCGGGATTTCAGGCAAGATGACCATACCCTCGAAATCACTTCTATCTTTGCTTGCTTAGTTGCCCGCTCTTTTGCTATGCCTATGCTGCGATACCTACCACTTGCTTATCATGCCTCCTATATTGTTGAACCAAGCCTCTAACCCACCTTGTCCTAGCAAACCGTTGTTTGGCTATGTTACCGCTTTGCTCAGCCCCTCTTATAGCGTTGTTAGTTACAGGTGAAGATTGAAGTTTGTTCCTTGTTGGAACATGGAGATGTTGTTCCTTGTTGGAACATGTTTACTTGTTGGGATATCACAATATATCTTATTTAATTAATGCGTCTATATACTTGGTAAAGGGTGGAAGGCTCGGCCTTATGCCTGGTGTTTTGTTCCACTCTTGCCGCCCTAGTTTCCGTCATATCGGTGTTATGTTCCCGGATTTTGCATTCCTTACGCGGTTGGGCTATTATGGGAACCCCTTGACAGTTTGCCTTAAGTAAAGCTCTTCCAGCAATGCCCAACATTGGTTTTACCATTTGCCACCTAGCCTTTTCTTTTCCCTTGGGAGTCATGCTCCTAAGGGTCATCATTATTTTACCCCCCCCCCCCAAGGCCAGTGCTCCTCTGAGTGTTGGTCCAACTGAGCGATGTCCGAGGCTACCAGGGGCAACTCTGGGCTGGCTTACCCGACGTCTTGCTCATCCGGTGTGCCCTGAGAACGAGATATGTGCAGCTCCTATCGGGTTTTGTCGGCGCATCTGGGTGGTGTTGCTGGTTTAGTTTTACCCTGTCGAAATGTCTTGTTGTACTGGGATACCGAGTTTGATCGGAATGTCTCGGGAGGAGGTCTATTCCTTCGTTGACCGTGAGAGCTTGTCATGGGCTAAGTTGGGACACCCCTGCAGTGATTTGAACTTTCGAAAGCCGTGCCCGCGGTTATGGGCAGATTGGAATTTGTTAACGTCCGGTTGTAGAAAACCTGAAGTTTGACCTTAATTAAAATGCATCAACCGCGTGTGTAACCGTGATGGTCTCTTTCCGGCGGAGTCCGGGAAGTGAACACGATGTTGGAGTAATGTTTGACGTAGGTTGTTCTAGGATCACTTCTTGATCATAGTTTCTCGATCGTGCTTTGCCTTCTCTTCTCGCTCTCTTTTGCGAATATGTTAGCCACCATATATGCTAGCCGCTTGCTGCAGCTCCACCTCATACCTTTACCTTACCCATAAGCTTAAATAGTCTTGATTGCGAGGGTGCGAGATTGCCGAGTCCCCGTGGCTCACAGATACTTCCAAAACCAGTTTGCAGGTGCCGATGAGACCGTACAGATGACGCAACCAAGCTCAGGAGGAGCTCGATGAAGATCTTGTCCTTTGTGTTGTTTCGTTCTAGTTAATCAGTAGTGGTGCCCAGTTGGGGTCGACCGGGGACCGTGTCGCGTTTGGGGTTCTTCTTTTATTTTGGTTCCGTAGTCGGACCTTGATTGTATCTGGATGATGTAATGTTTTACTCATGTAATTGTGTGAAGTGGCGATTGTAAGCCAACTATGTATCTCTTTCCCTTATGTATTACATGGGTTGTTTGCAAAGATTACCTCACTTGCGACATTGCTTTCAATGCGGTTATGCCTCTAAGTCGTGCTTCGACACGTGGGAGATATAGCCGCATCGAGGGCGTTACAGGTACACCATACGTGCATGCTACGGGAATCACAAACTTCAACACAAGTATTTCTCAAATTCACAACTACTCAACTAGCATGACTCTAATATCACCATCCTCATATCTCAAAACAATCATCAAGTATCAAACTTCTCTTAGTATTCAACACACTCATAAGAGAATTTTATTATTCTTGAATACCTAGCATATTAGGATTTTAAGCAAATTACCATGCTATCAAGACTCTCAAAATAATCTAAGTGAAGCATGAGAGTTCATTTGTTTCTATAAAATAAAACCTCCACCGTGCTCTAAAATATATAAGTGAAGCACTAGAGCAAACAACAAACTACTCCGAAAGATATAAGTGAAGATCAATGAGTAGTCGAATAATTATGCAACTATGTGAAGACTCTCTAACATTTAATAATTTCAGATCTTGGTATTTTATTCAAACAGCAAGCAAATCCTAACAAAATAAATTGACGCTCCAAGCAAAACACATATCATGTGGTGAATAAAAATATAGCTCCAAGTAAAGTTACCGATGAACGAAGACGAAAGAGGGGAAGCCTTCCGGGGCATCCCTAAGCTTAGGCTCTTGGTTGTCCTTGAATATTACCTTGGGGTGCCTTGGGCATCCCCAAGCTTAGTCTCTTGCCACTCCTTATTCCATAGTCCATCGAATCCTTACCCAAAACTTGAAAACTTCACAACACAAAACTTAACAGAAAACTCGTAAGCTCCGTTAGTATAAGAAAATAAATCACCACTTCAAGGTACTGTAATGAACTCATTCTTTATTTATATTGGTGTTAAACTTACTGTATTCCAACTTCTCTATGGTTTATAAACTATTTTACTAGCCATAGATTCATCAAAATAAGTAAACAACACATGAAAAACAGAATCTGTCAAAAACAGAACAGTCTGTAGTAATCTGGATCAAACGTATACTTCTGGAACTCATAAAATTCTCAAATAAATTTCTGGACCTGAGGAATTTATCTATTAACATCTGCAAAAATAATTAACTAAATAGCACTCTCCAAATAAAAATGGCAGCAATTCTCGTGAGCGCTAAAGTTTCTGTTTTTGACAGCATGATCAACAAGACTTCCCCCAAGTCTTCCCAAAGGTTCTACTTGGCACAAACACTAATTAAAAGCATAAAACCACATCTAAACAAAGGCTAGATGAACTATTTATTACTAAACAGGAGCAAAAAGCAAGGAATAAAAATAAAGTTGGGTTTCCTCCCAACAAGCGCTATCGTTTAACGCCCCTAGCTAGGCATGATGATGTCAATGATGCTCACATAAAAGATAAGAATTGAAACATAAAGAGAGCATCATGAAGAATATGACTAGCACATTTAAGTCTAACCCACTTCCTATGCATAGGGATTTTGTGAGCAAACAACTTATGGGAACAAGAATCAACTTGCATAGGAAGGTAAAACAAGCATAACTTCAAAATTTTAAGCACATAGAGAGGAAACGTGATATTATTGCAATTCCTACAAGCATATGTTCCTCCCTAATAATAATTTTCAGTAGCATCATGAATGAATTCAACAATATAACCAGCACCTAAAGCATTCTTTTCATGATCTACAAGCATAGAAATTTTACTACTCTCCACACAAGCAAAATTCTTCTCATAAATAATAGTGGGAGCAAACTCAACAAAATAACTATCATGTGATTGAAAATTAAGATCAAGATGACAAGTTTCATGTTTATTATTGTTCTTTAAAGCATATGTGTCATCACAATAATCATCATAGATAGGAGCATGCTTTCATCATAATAAATTTGCTCATCAAAACTTGGGGGACAAAAAATATCATCTTCGTCAAACGTAGCTTCCCCAAGCTTGTGGCTTTGCATATCATTAGCATCATGGATATTCAAGGAATTCATACTAACAACATTGCAATCATGCTCATCATTCAAATATTTAGTGCCAAACATTTTATAGATTTCTTCTTCTAGCACTTGAGCACAATTTTCCTTTCCATCATACTCACGAAAGATATTAAAAAGGTGAAGCGTATGAGACAAACTCAATTCCATTTTTTGTAATTTTCTTTTATAAATTAAACTAGTGATAAAACAAGAAACTAAAAGACTCGATTGCAAGATCTAAAGATATACCTTCAAGCGCTAACCTCCCCGGCAATGGCGCCAGAAAAGAGCTTGATGTCTACTACACAACCTTCTTCTTGTAGACTTTGTTGGGCCTCCAAGTGCAGAGGTTTGTAGGACAGTAGCAAATTTCCCTCAAGTGGATGACCTAAGGTTTATCAATCCATAGGAGGCGTAGGATTAAGATGGTCTCTCTCAAGCAACCCTGCAACCAAATAACAAAGAGTCTCTTGTGTCCCCAACACACCCAATACAATGGTAAATTGTATAAGTGCACTAGTTCGGCGAAGAGATGGTGATACAAGTGCAATATGGATAGTAGATAATAGTTTTTGTAATCTGAAATAATAAAAACAGCAAGGTAGCAAGTGATAAAAGTGAGCTTAAACTGTATTGCAATTCGTTGAAAAAGGGCCTAGGGTTCATAGTTTCGCTAGTGTAAGTTCCCCCAACAATACTAACATAATTGGATCACATAACTATCCCTCAACATGCAACAAAGAGCCAATCCAAAGTCACTAATTGCGGAGAATGAATGAAGAGATTATTGTAGGGTACGAAACCACCTCAAAGTTATTCTTTCCAATCAATCCGTTGGGCTATTCCTATAAGTGTCACAAACAACCCTAGAGTTCGTACTAGAATAACACCTTAAGACACAAATCAACCAAAACCCTAATGTCACCAAGATACTCCAATGTCACCTCGAGTATCCGTGGGCATGATTATACGATATGCATCACAGAATCTCAGATTCATCTATTCAACCAACACAAAGGACCTCAAAGAGTGCCCCAAAGTTCTACCGGAGAATCACGACGAAAATGAGTGCCAACCCCTATGCATAGGTTCCCAATGTCATGAAACCCGCAAGTTGATCACCTCAACATACATCAAGTGGCACGTGGTATCCCATTGTCACCACAGATATCCACGGCAAGACATACATCAAGTGTTCTCAAATCTTTAAAGACTCAATCCGATAAGATTACTTCAAAGGGGAAACTCAATTCATTACAAGAGAGAAGAGGGGGAGGAGAAACATAGGATCCAACTATAATAGCAAAGCTTGTGATACATCAAGATCGTGCCAAATCACGAACACGAGAGAGAGAGAGAGAGAGAGAGAGATCAAACACATAGCTACTGGTACATACCCTCAGCCCCGAGGGAGAACTACTCCCTCCTCGTCATGGGGAGCATCGGGATGATGAAGATGGCCACCGGTGAGGGTTCCCCCCTCCGGCAGGGTGCCGGAACAGGGTCCCGATTGACTTTTGGTGGCTACGGAGGCTTCTGGCAGCGGAACTCCCGATCTATCTTGCGTTCTGGTAGTTTTAGGTCACGTAGGTATATATGGGTGCAGGAGGTACGTCAGTGGAGCCACGAGGGCCCCACCAGACAGGGGGGCGTGCCCTAGGGGGGGTGCCCCCCCACCCTCATGAGCACCTCGTTCCTTCCTTGACATGGGGTCCAAGTCCATCAGGTGTGTTTCCTTCCAAAAATAACTTCTCTAGTTGATTTCGTTCCGTTTCGACTCCGTCTGATATTCCTTTTCTTCAGAACACTGAAATAGGCATAAAACAGCAAATCTGTGCTGGGCCTCCGGTTAATAGGTTAGTCCCAAAAGTAATATAAAAGTGGATAATAAAGCCCAATAATGCCCAAAACAGTAGATAATATAGCATGGAGCAATAAAAATTATAGATACGTTGGAGGCGTATCACTAACTTACACAAATGAGAGCGAGAAGAGAAGGCAAAGCACGTTCGAGAAACTATGATCAAGAAGTGATCCTAGAACAACCTACATCAAGCATAACTCCAACACTGTGTTCACTTCCCGGACTCTGCCGGAAAGAGACCATCACGGCTACACACGCGGTTGATGCATTTTAATTAAGATAACCATCAAGTTTTCTACAACCGGACATTAACAAATTCCCATCTGCCCATAACCGTGGGCACAACTTTCGAAAGGTCAAATCCCTCCAGGGGTGTCCCAACTTAGCCCATCACAAGCTCTCACGGTCAACGAAGGATATTCCTTCTCCCAGGACGACCCGATCAGGCTCGGAATCCCGGTTACAAGACATTTCGACAATGGTAAAACAAGACCAGCAAAGCCACCCGAATGTGCCGACAAATCCCGGTAGGAGCTGCACATATCTCGTTCTCAGGGCACACCGGATTGTCCAAGGTTCCGGTAGGCTAGCCCAGAGTTGCCCCTGGTGGCCACCGACAGCTGACAGGTTGGACCAACACTTAGAGGAGCACTGGCCTGGGGGGTTTAAATAAAGATGACCCTTGGGATGGCCGACCCAAGGGAAAAAAGGCTAGGTGGCAAATGGTAAAACCAATGTTGGGCCTTGATGGAGGAGTATTATTCAAGGCGAACTGTCAAGGGGTTCCCATTATAACCCAACCGTGTAAGGAACACCAAATCAAGTAACATAACACCGATATGACGGAAACTAGGGCAACAAGAGTGGAACAAAACACCAGGCAAAAGGCCGAGCCTTCCACACTTTACCAAGTATATAGATGCATTAATTAAATAAGAGATATTCTGATATTCCAACAAAAATATCCATGTTCCAACATGGAACAAACTCCATCTTCACCTTCAACTAACAACACTATGAGAGGGGCTGAGCAAAGCGGTAACATAGCCAAACAACGGTTTGCTAGGAAAGGTGGGTTAGAGGCTTGGCTTAGCAATACGGGAGGCATGATATAGTAAGTGGTAGGTATCGCAGCATAGGCGTAGCAAAAGAGCGAGCAACTAGCAATCAAAGATAGAAGTGATTTCGAGGGTATGGTCATCTTGCCTGCAAAGTTCTCCGAGTTGACGAAAGCTTGATCCTCGTAAGCATACTCAACGGGCTCCTCGATCACGTACTCGTCTCCCAGCTCTACCCAAATAAGAACAACAAGCAAAGGGAGACACAATCAACCACGTGAATGCACAAACAACATGATGCACAACATGGTATGATATGCGGGATGTGATATGCGGTGCATATGCATGATTCGGAAAGGAATGATTGAACCTGCCCTCAACTTGGAAAACCAAGAATGCCACTGGAAAGAGGAGTTTATTTCGGTCTAAATTGATATAAAGATCACCGGAATCGGATGCACGGTTTGGAAATGGCAAGCAAAACAAATATGGCACCAATCTGCGATTAACAGCACGAGACCATCTAAATGCATCAAGAAAAACAAGCTACTGCACTCTAACATAGCAACAAAACACATGGCAGGATCCACTCAAGATGCTTGACAAAATATGAACACTGAGCTATGGCTAATTCACTCAATAGCAGGTTCAAACAAGCATGACAAAAGTGCAAAAGATTACATGTTACAGACTTGGTGAAAAACTGGAGCATGACAAAACAGATAACAGGTAGGCATGTTTACGAGCTCGATGCACTCACAACGAGGCATTGCATGACAAACTAAGCATACACCTAGCAAGTAGACATGGCATAGAAGCTAAACATGGCAAGAACAACATCATAGCATGCATGGATCAACTACAACAACCTCGGCAAAATTGAATAATATGTAAACAATCTGCCAGGAACATTTTATAGCAGAAGTAGAGCTCGATTGACTCAAGCTAGGGTGCTCCATAAATGCAAACAAAGACATGGATGGATAGAGCACCACAATATCTACAAAACATACTTACTGATCATGCACAAAAGAGGCATGGATCACTCCGTAGCAACATGAAAATATGACATACAAATAACAGCACGAGAAGGACTTACTGAAATTCAAAGTCCCTGAAATCAGCAACATCACGAGGGCTACTTTGCATTCTTGTGCTAGTCACCAAAGAGATCACAAAAATACATGGCATACACTCTTGTAAAGATGGCATGACATACTTCAAAACACATGTAGGGCTCAAGTTCATACGAGGCACACCTCAATCATGGCAAAAATGACAAAAGTCCAATTGCTGATAAGAATCTGCAACTAACAGAAACTAGCACTCTTGCAACAGCATTTAGGGCATCAAGATGAGCTCAAATGAACATGATGCAATGAGATGAAATGAAGTACTCGTCGAGGCGAACAATTTGATATGCGACACGCCCAAAACCGAGCCACGGATGCAAAGTTATGATGCTATGAAGTATGCATAAAATGCTGGGGACTTAGTCGAAAATTAGACCTCGTGGGAAAAGTCAACCCGGGACGAGGAGATCCGGGACGGGGTGGATCCGGATCGGGACGAGGTGCATTTGGTTCGGGGTAGTGGTGGATCTCGTCCACCCCGACGAGAACTCGCCGGAGTTGGCCGGAATGGCGCCGGAGACGGAGTAGGAGGCGCGGGGCTCGCCGGGTTGCATTGGGCGGTGGATCCGGCAACCCAAGGCGGCGGCGCAGCTAAGATCCGGGCGGCGGAGCAGCTCGCAGTGGCGAGGACAGGCAGCGCGGCACCAGCGTGACGTGGCGGCGCTGGCGACGGCTGGCGGGAGGCGGCGGAGGGCGGTGCCGGCGGGAGGAGCCGCGGGCTCGGGCGCGGGGCACCCGCGGGTGGCGGTGATTCCCAGCTGCGGCGGCGCGCAGGTCCGGGCCCGGGCGGGCCCGCGACAGGTTTCCCTGGGCCGCGCGGTGGTAGGGTGGCGGTGGGACAAGTAGCGAGCCGGGAGTGGTGGAGGGTTCCGGCGGGGCTAAGGTGGCGGCGCCCGATTGGTTCGGCGACGTGGCTGGCTGGGTGGACGCGTCCGACGGCGGGACGGACATGTCCGGCGGCGTGCGGGGGAATTCTTAGGGTTTCATCTGCGCGGAAATTTCGGGGGAAGCCACATATTTATAGGTAGAGGGAGCTAGGAGAGTCCAAATGAGGTGCGGTTTTTGGCCACGCGGTTGTGATCGAACGGCCTAGATGATGGAGGAGGTTTAGGTGGGTTTTGGGCCACTTTGGAGGGGTGTTGGGCTGCAATACACACAAGGCCTTTTCGGTCCCTCGGTTAACCGTTGGAGTATCGAACGAAGTCCAAATGGCACGAAACTTGACAGGCGGTCTACCGGTAGTAAACCAAGGCCACTTGGAAAGTCTCGGTCCAATCCGAGAATGTTTAACACCCGCACATGAAAAAGAGGTAAAAGGGGACACCATAGGACATAGAAGCGCCGGATTGCAAAACGGAGAACGGGGAAAATGCTCAGATGCATGAGACGAACATGTATGCAAATGCCATGCACATGATGACATGATATGAAATGCATGACACGCAAACAAATGACAAGGAAACAATAGCGAATAACTAGAAGACACCTGGCACATCGGTCTCGGGCATTACAACACTCCACCACTACGAGAGGATCTCGTCCCGAGATCTAGAATGGCACCGGAGGGAAAACGGAAGAGAAAGAGAAGAGGTAAAACTAAGTTGCTTCTTGGACAAACGTGTGAAACCACGACCCTTGAGAGGTTAAACAATTTTAAAGAAAGAATAGAACAAAGATGAACGAAGTTGAAAACACTCCATTAGTAAAGAGGAACAAGGAACATCACGAGAAACTTTGAGGTTAACAGCCAAGATAGATATTGGAACCACTCCGGTTAAAACAAGATAGAGAAGGAATAAGTATGATATAATTTGGGCAGCACTCCGACTGAAACTGGAAGGAATAGAACATGAACTTGACAAGATGAGAAGATACTTGATGAAATCAACAACACAATGCCTCCGGAACTATTGAAAGAAAGGCACAATGGGTAAGAAAGATTTCAGACAACACTTCGGTTAAGAAGGGAGGCAAAACTTGGTAGAATGGGGAGAACTTGAAAAGAGGGCACGACACTCCGGTTGAATGGATAAACAAAAGGAAAGAACATGATCTTTTGGCAAGAATGGGATGATGTGTGGAGAGAGCAACATCACAAAGCCTCCGGAAGAAAGAATAAAAGGTAGATCGTCGGAACAAAACAACGAAGAAGAAAATGGCAACTTCGGCCACAATTGAGCTTGAAAAGGCATCCTTAGGAGAAGGGTCGAACGGAGTTGTTGGGAAACCAACAATGAAAAGAGTAAGCTTGTTGTGAGCTTATGAAAAACATCTCAAAATCAAGAGGTGAAATTCTGCCACTAACGGAAACGATAGATTGATAAGAACAAGGAGACGAGAAACTTATTTCACCGGGGGGATAAATGAAGAACTTGGATCATTTATAAGCACCATAAAAGTAACAATCCTTAAGGAAAGCTTTAGGTGAAATATAACCCAAGATAACTCCAACAAAGAGGTTGATGGATTTAAAATATCTCATTCTTAACAACATGTGAATCATGAAACATGAACTCAAATTGTCAAGAGTGACATAACACCATCTCAAAAGATAAGGTAGTAAGAATTGCACTTCGAAATGCAAGATGGAGAATACTTGATCCCCTCTAAAAAGAATCTCAATGAACACTTCTAGAAGGAATTAAATCCTTGATGAACCATCATGTATAGCCTCCATGAAGAACTCCGGTAACAAAAGGATTATCAAAAGAAAGAGAAGTTGAAAACACAAAGTGAATTCTTGCAATGATTAGATGGATCTTCGCGACGAGATAAAGCGGCAAAACTTGGAACTCCGGGAAAGAAAGATGAATAATTGAGATCAAGAATTTTGATGAATCTCCGGGATAAGGAATTTATCACTTGGATGAAACAAGAATAAGAATTACATTATGCTTATCCTTCATCAATTAAATTGATGACAAGCAACGGATTTGGCATACTACTTATCCTCGTAGAAAGATAAAGATAGATATAGCGCAAACTTGAGAAAAGACTTCAACGATCCACCGGTAGAATTTGGAAGGCATGAATGAATAAATTGATAGGATAAATGAAGGAAGAAGAATCTTGGAAGAACCACCGTAAGAATTGAAGAACGAACAAAGTAAAGGGATGAATCACTGGTAAGAATTAGAGAATGAATGATGATACTTGAGGGGATTTAGATCCATGAGAACGAAGAGATCACAAGCTAATTAGAGGATATTTGATCGATGCACCGGTAAGATTTGGGGAACAATAGCTGAAAGCTGAGAATGAATAATTCTTCTGAAATGATGGGCTCCGGGAAAATCAAACTGAAAAGACTCCTGAATTGCTTCGGATAGGTGGAAAGAATTCTCACAATTAAAACAATTATGAGAGGATGGCGTAAAGCTAGCACCATGAATCTTCGAGAAAACGGAGCAAGATTTAAGAGAAAAATCTTCTTCGGTCTTCAAATCCGAGAATGACGACGAGAAACACCATCAAAAATTGTTGAGACACTCCGGAATAATGAAGATTAGAAAGGTTGAAACAACGATGAAAAGAATTTGACAGATCTTGGAGAAGTACATATGACTGATGACAATTCATTCTTACGTCAAAGTTGGAAAATAATTTGAGAAGCTCCGGAAAAATAAGAAGAGTCAGGTATGATCCTGGGAAAAAACCTGTGGGTTAGGGCCCACTAAAAAGATACACCGTTGAACAATTACTTGAAAAGGAGGTTGCACCGGTTGAATTTAAAAGGCTTGAATGAGATAACAACCTCAAAAGAACTTGAACGAATCTTGAATGGCAAGACGAGCCTTCTGAGATATCTTCAGCACTCCGGAACAATTGAATATCGAGGAGTGGATGATTAAGAGGTGCACCGGCATGATAAAGCATTGAAACGAGGACAAGATATGATCAACAAAACTTGACTTAAATCCACCGGAGAAGAAAGAGAACGAAGAATGATGAACTAGAAGCTCCGTTAGAATCTTCATGAGAATCACCGGGTAAGAACATTGACGAAAAAGAATGGAGAGACCTCACATCAATAAGATGGATACTTGATAAAGAAATCCGAGTCCTTGAAGAAACAAGGGTTGGGTGGGCGGGAAAACAAAAGCAACTTGGGACGAAAGAAATGAGCACCGTTGAGAAAGCTGAGATTGAATCTTGCGACTGTAGAGAATGAACTGATCCGCTTGTAGGGAAAACACACCAGTTGAAAAGGATTGACATGACAATCTCGATTATCATGAAGGATTGGTATTCACATCGGAGTATGAGAACACCGTTCAAGAAAGATATGGAATCAACGCTTGACTTCGAAGCAACTCGAATACCACAACTCAAAACAAAACAAAGGATTGGCTTGCAGAATAAGCCGGAACAAACATATGATAGAGATTGCGTCCGAAGTTTTCGTGGTGGGGCCTACACGGGCTCGGTCGTACAACACCATCATGTACAAGGCAGTGCACATGACATATGAAGCATCCCCGAGTCAGCATAGCCAAGGACTCTTTAAGACACAACGAGACCACTGTAAAACCGACCGTGGATAGGCGGACCACTAGACGTCGAACCCCAATTTCATATCATACATCTGTCGGAAAGATATCCTAGGAGCTACTTGAATTCCCACTTATAAACTCCTGAAACTTTCCGGTTATGCAATCAGGTGTTGGGGATACAGGGGAAGCATAATATCTCACCCAAACCTAGCAAATCCTACATCCAGCTGTATCCATCCTTCAACACATAACCAAGAAACCTTCGGAAATTGTTTACCTCAACCTTCGAAAAGCATCCGTTATACGAGTTATGGCAATACTCCCGAACTCCCACCCCAGTACTGGGTGGCGTCGAGGTTATCTCACCAATAACTGCATAAAAGAGATTTTTTATGTCGGCGAAACTCAGGTATTCCAGAATTGCAACGATAAAATTGTGACGACAACACCTCAGAGCTCAACTCCCTGGGACACTGCCACAATCCCTAAATGTTAGGAGGCACCAAGAACAATGTTCTCGTCACAAAACAATCGGAACGATTCCAAGATACCCGCGCGATCCTAATTTTTTTAGTGAAATTAGAGAAGAGAAGAGTCAAAACTCTACGTCAGGATGCCTCACCAGAGCGACGAAGGGACCGAGGAGTAAAAAGAATCCTACTCTCCGATATATATAATCCTAAAAGACTCAAAACATTTTTCTAGACTCAACAACACCAGTGATTTGATCAACCAGGGGGCTCCTAAAGTCGGGGAAGGCTCTGATTACCAACTTGTAACGCCCACGATGCGGCTATATCTCCCACGTGTCGAAGCACGGCTTAGAGGCATAACCGCATTGTAAGCAATGTCACAAGAGAGGTAATCTTCACACAACCCATGTAATGAAAAAAAGGGAAGGGATACATAGTTGGCTTACAATCGCCACTTCACACAATACATGAATAAAGCATTACATCACCCATATACAATCAAGGTCCGACTACGGAACCAAAATAAAAGAAGACTACCCCTAATGCTACAGATCCCCGATCGTCCCAACTGGGCTCCACTATTGATCATCTGGAAACGGAACAACATAACAAACACGATCTTCATCGAGCTCCTCCTTGAGCTCGGTTGCGCCACCTGCATGATATCATCGGCACCTGCAAGCTGGTTTTGAAGTAATCAGTGAGTCACGGGGACTCAGCAATCTCACACCCTCGCGATCAAGACTATTTAAGCGTATGGGTAGGGAAAAGGTATGAGGTGGAGCTGCAGAAAGCACTAGCATATATGGTGGCTAACTTACGCAAATGAGAGCGAGAAGAGAAGGCAAAGCACGTTCGAGAAACTATGATCAAGAAGTGATCCTAGAACAACCTATGTCAAGCATAACTCCAACACCGTGTTCACTTCCAGACTCCACCGAAAGAGACCATCACGGCTACACACGCGGTTGATGCATTTTAATTAAGATAACTATCAAGTTTTCTACAACCGGACATTAACAAATTCCCATCTGCCCATAACCGCGGGCACGGCTTTCGAAAGATCAAATCCCTGCAGGGGTGTCCCAACTTAGCCCATCACAAGCTCTCACGGTCAATGAAGGATATTCCTTCTCCCAGGACGACCCGATCAGGCTCGGAATCCCGGTTACAAGACATTTTGACAATGGTAAGACAAGACCAGCAAAGCCACCCGAAAGTGCCGACAAATCCCGATAGGAGCTACACATATCTTGTTCTCAGGGCACACCGGATTGTCCAAGGTTCCGATAGGCCAGCCCAGAGTTGCCCCTGGTGGCCACCGATAGCTGATAGGTTGGACCAACACTCATAGGAGCACTGGCCCGGGGGGTTTAAATAAAGATGACCCTTGGGTTGGCCGACCCAAGGGAAAAAGGGCTAGGTGGCAAATGGTAAAACCAATGTTGGGCCTTGCTGGAGGAGTTTTATTCAAGGCGAACTGTCAAGGGGTTCCCATTATAACCCAACCGTGTAAGGAACGCAAAATCAAGGAACATAACACCGGTATGACGGAAACTAGGGCGGCAAGAGTGGAACAAAACACCAGGCAAAAGGCCGAGCCTTCCACCCTTTACCAAGTATATAGATGAATTAATTAAATAAGAGATATTGTGATATTCCAACAAAAATATCCATGTTCCAACATGGAACAAACTCCATCTTCACCTGCAACTAACAACGCTATGAGAGGGGCTGAGCAAAGCGGTAACATAGCCAAACAACGGTTTGCTAGGAAAGGTGGGTTAGAGGCTTGGCTTAGCAATATGGGAGGCATGATATAACAAGTGGTAGGTATCGCAACATAGGCATAGCAAAAGAGCGAGCAACTAGCAATCAAAGATAGAAGTGATTTCGAGGGTATGGTCATCTTGCCTGCAAAGTTCTTCGAGTTGACGAAAGCTTGATCCTCGTAAGCGTACTCAACGGGCTCCTCGATCACGTACTCGTCTCCCGGCTCTACCCAAGCAAGAACAACAAGCAAAGGGAGACACAATCAACCACGTGCAATGCACAAACAACATGATGCACAACATGGTATGATATGCGGGATGTGATATGCGGTGCATATGCATGATATGGAAAGGAATGATTGAACCTGGCATCAACTTGGAAAACCAAGAGTTCCACTGGAAAGAGGAGTTGATTTCGGTCGAAGTCGATATAAAGATCACCGGAATCAGATGCACGGTTTGGAAATGGCAAGCAAACAAATATGGCACCAATCTGTGATTAACAACACGAGACCATCTAAATGCATCAAGAAAAAGAAGCTACTGCACTCTAACATAGCAACAAAACACATGGCAGGGATCCACTTAAGATGCTTGACAAAAGATGAACACTGAGCTACGGCTAATTCACTCAATAGAAGGTTTAAACAAGCATGGCAGAAGTGCAAAAGATTATAGGTTACAAACTTAGTGAAAAACTGAAGCATGGCAAAACAGATAACAAGTAGGCATGTTTACAAGCTCGATGCACTCACCACGAGGCATTGCATGACAAACTAAGCATACAACCAGCAAGTAGACATGACATAGAAGCTAAACATGGCAAGAACAACATCATAGCATGCATGGATCAACTACAACAACCTCGGAAAAATTGAATAACATGTAAACAATCTGCCAGGAACATTTTATAGCAAAAGTAGAGCTCGATTGACTCAAGATAGGGTACTCCATAAATGCAAACAAAGACATGGATGGATAGAGCACCACAATATCTACAAAACATACTTACTAATCATGCTCAAAAGAGGCATGGATCACTCTGTAGCAACATGAAAACATGGCATAAAAATAACAGCAGGAGAAGGACTTAGTGAAATTCTAAGTCCCTGAAATCAGCAACATAATGAGGGCTACTTTGCATGCTTGTGCTAGTCACCACAGAGATCACAAAAATACATGGCATACACCCCTGTAAAGATGGCATGGCATACTTCAAAACACATGTAGGGCTCAAGTTCATAGGAGGCACACCTCAATCATGGCAAAAATGACAAAAGTCCAATTGCTGATTAGAATCTGCAACTAACAAAAACTAGCACTCTTGCAACAACATTTAGGGCATCAAGATGAGCTCAAATGAACATGATGCAATAAGATGAAATGAAGTACTCGTCAAGACGAACAATTTGATATGCTACACGCCCAAAACGGAGCCACAGATGCAAAGTTATGATGCTATGAAGTATGCATAAAATACTGGGGACTTGGTCGAAAATTAGACCTCGCGGTAAAAGTCAACTTGGGACGAGGAGATCCGGGACGGGGTGGATCCGGATCGGGACGAGGTGTGTTTGTTTCGGGGGAGTGGTGGATCTCGTCCACCCGGACGAGAACTCGCCGGAGTTGGCCGGAATGGAGTCGGAGACGGAGAAGGAGGCGCGGGGCTTGCCGGGGTTGCACTGGGCGGCGGATCCGGCGACCCAAAGCGGCGGCGCAGCGGAGATCCGGGCGGTGGAGTAGCTCGCAGCGGCGAGGACGGGCGGCATGTCGCCGACGTGACGTGGCGGCGCTGGCGACGGCCGGCGGGAGGCGAAAGGCGGCGGAGGGCGGTGCCGGCGGGAGGAGTCGCGGGCTCGGGCGCGGGGCACCCGCGGGTGGCGGTGATTCCCAGCGGCGGCGGCGCGCAGGTCCGGGCCCGGGCGGGCCCGCGACGGGTTTCCCCGGGCTGCGCGGTGGTAGGGTGGCGGCAGGACAACTGGCGGCCAGAGAGTGGTGGAGGGCGCCGGCGGGGCTAAGGTGGCGGCGCCCGATTGGTTCGGCGACGTGGCTGGCTGGGTGGACGCGTCCGACGGCGGGACGGACATGTCCGGCGGCGTGCGGGGGAATTCTTAGGGTTTCATCTGCGCGGAAATTTCGGGGGAAGCCACATATTTATAGGTAGAGGAAGCTAGGAGAGTCCAAATGAGGTGCGGTTTTCGGCCACGCGGTCATGATCGGACGACCTAGATGACAGAGGAGGTTTAGGTGGGTTTTGGGCCACTTTGGAGGGGTGTTGGGCTGCAACACACACAAGGCCTTTTCGGTCCCTCGGTTAACCGTTGGAGTATCAAACGAAGTCCAAATGGCACGAAATTTGACAGGCGGTCTACCGGTAGTAAACCAAGGCCGCTTGGCAAGTCTCGGTCCAATCCGAGAACGTTTAACACCCGCACACGAAAAAGAGGTAAAAGGGGACACCGGAGGACATAGAAGCGCTGGATTGCAAAACGGACAACGGGGAAAATGCTCGGATGCATGAGACGAACATGTATGCAAATGCGATGCACATGATGACATGATATGAAATGCACGACACACAAACAAATGACAAGGTAACAACAACGAATAACTGGAAGACACCTGGCACATCGGTCTCGGGCGTTACAAAAGTGGAGAAAAATGAGTTTGAAATCATTTTGGTATTTTAAAATAATTTTATTTGCATTTTAATGCAAGAGTAGCCTTGTTTGGTTTATCTAGATTTTTGTGGATTTCGTTTGTACCTGCAAATATGTTTACGTTTTAGGATTTCTTTTTCCGAAGATTTTCATATATTATATGCCTATATAATGTTTATTTATTTATTTATTTATTTATTGTGTGTTTGTTTTATTGTGTATGCTTTATAAAAAAGCCAACGGCCGAAGCCACCGAGGACCAGCCTACCTCGCACTTCCCTCTGCCTAGCTGGCCTTGCGGCCCAGCCAGCCTGCACCGCGCTTGAAACGCTATGCGCCGGTCGCCCGCTCCCCCTCTCTCTCCATCTGCCGCTGGCTCACGGCCCCACCTGTACGCCCAAAACCCGCGCGCAGCTTCTTCTTCCCCAAGCCGCAAAGCAGAGCCCGCGCATCTGAATGGCACCGAATCCTGATCTTCTCGGGATCGCGAATCCCTTCGCCCCGCCTGCAAGCAAACCCCACCCCCTATAAATACTCCTTCCCCCTCGACCCGTCCCCTCCTTTCCCCACACCGATAACCCCCGCCTCATCCTCAATTTCTCGCCGGAGCCGAGCGCCGCCGCCGCACCATTGCCCCTGCCCCTCTCGTCTCCGACCACCTCAACTCCTCCCACCACCACCGAACGTCCCGCCGTCTACTTCCGCATCGCCTGGTGCACTCATCGTAGCTCTAGGACCACCGGAGCGCCGCCACCGCCTCCGCCCGATGCCATCCACCGCCTCAACCTCGTCGCCGACCTCCTCAGACCACCTTTGACAATGCCACGACAACTGACGAGGTCGTCATCGACTGACGCACCCACTCGACATCTCCGCCGACCCCGCCGATGACCGGAGTGCCACCGCCGATGTCTGAGCCACTTGCCGTCGACCTCCCCCGTGGTGAGCTCTCCACCCCCTCCACCATTCGATCTAAAATAAACGCGACATATTAGATCACTGAACGAGTAGGTTTTTTTAGATTAGAACAGTTCAATTCGGTTTATTCTACGGTTTAGATCGAACCAACCTCTACGGTTTTCTTTTAGCCGCACCGTATGCCATTTTTGACGTGCCAAAGTTTGTGACGCCTGTCATAATTTTGAACATGCTTGCTTCTGCATGCAGTAGGGGATGGGCCGGTCCGTTAGAGCCTGCACAATTTGTAATAGTCTGGCCCACCAGCGGGAATTTTGCCCTGGGCTTCTTTGGTGCAAACGCTGCAATCTACTCGGCCATGGCGCTAAATCTTGCTCCTCTAAAACTGCTCCCCGATTTTTTTGGAAATAGAGGAAGGTGGAACAGCAGGATCAAATCAGAGGGGATTCATTGCCTCCGACTAGTGCAGCCCTCTCACCACAAAATCCCAATATTCCTAATAAAAAATTGATCTGCCGTCCCAAAAGGAAAGTACCAGACGCTGGGGCCCCCACCTTGCTTGCCATTGGGCGGACGCTTCCGCTTCAAGCAGCACACCATTTGCATACTCTGCCGCCCCTGCCATCCAACGAGCAGAGAGACACACCCTCCTCCCCTCTGCCACGACTGCCATCGCCGCCAACACTGTCACCATGGCCAACTTTCCGGTGATGCCGTTTCAGTTCGTGCCGATGGGAGCCCGGATTGAGTGCGGGCCGGACCACAGATTGGCTCGGAACATGATGGTGGTGGATGATCCGCCGCTGAGCCATGAGAGGTATGCCATTGTCACCGTTGTTCCCCCAATCCCAGATCATCAGAAACAGTTAGTTTTGGATGAGGTGGTTCACATCATGGTTGGTGATTTTCATCTTGTGGTGCCCGATGCTTTTGTGTATCCTATCGGGGTTGGTATGGTGGTGTTTGCTGATGTTGCTTTAAGAGACCAGTTCATTCAGGAGAGTCCACATCAGTTAGATCCCCTGGATGATGAACTGACTTTCTCTTTTGTGCCGCATGATGAGGGGGAAAACATGCGTCGCTGCCCGTTCCAATATGTTGCTTGGGTCTTGTTTCTTGCTTTTCCTATGGATTACCAGAATGATCATTATATCAATAAGGCGGTGTCATGTTTTGGAAAGCTGGATCTCTGGCACAGGCCGGGACATAACAAGGAACATGTCTTGGTGCATGTTATCATCAGTGATATTGCACAGGTTCCCCACAGCCTTGTGATCAAGCGCATTGGCACTCTGCCAGGCATGGGTAGATCCTGGTCTGTTCCCGTCTACGTGCTTAATGGAAGGAACACAATTCCTGAACTTGTTGGAAATGAAGATGAAGCCCCACCGATGAATGCATCCCCGCATCCATATGAACTACCTTATCTGACTGCTGCGCAACAGTGGGCGCTCGATCATCAGCGACGGATACAACAACAGATCGACGAGGCCTGGGAGCAGCAGGCGCCTCAACAGCAGCCAACATAGAACGCCGGCTGGGGTGTCTGGCCAGTTGCACCGCCTCCATACATAGGATTTAGTTTCAGGACTCTTTTCCAGTACACAGGTCCCTCTCTCATGGATGGTGTGGAATAAGAGAGCAACATCTCTGATGATCCTCAAGATGAATGGTCAGTATACTCCGATATTGCCGAGGCTGCAAATGCTCTGATAAATGGAACACCAACTTCTGGACTACAATTCGTGCGTGCTAATGGCACCTCTCTTGATGTAGAAATTCAGGCTGAAGATGGGCACTTGTTTCTGCAATTTCTCTGGATGATATCCTTTGGAAGATACACTTGTTGCATTACTGCACCAGAAAAATGTCTGATGAGCGCTGTGATCCCTCTGAACCCTCTTGCGTCTTTCATTATGTGGCTACTGCTGCTATCAAAGGTGTATACTGTATGAATGAACAGGTATGCCCATGGACTGTATCGCTGCCCTGCCTCTCGATTGATATCATCATATCCTCTGAGATCTGGGTTAACTTTGCTAAAGTTGTCTCATTGCCTGAATCTGATGTGTGTGATGGTGTGGGGAGCCCCAAAAGACAGGTTCTGGAGAGGATTGGAGAGGGGTTTGCGGACTCTGAAATTGATTCTGGGGCTTGTGATACTACTGCTATAACTGAAACTGCTGCTATAACTGAAACTGTTGAACCTCTCGTTGCCAAGCCACTGAACAAATACATTAAGAAGACGATCCTAGCTGAGAAGATGTCAATTGACATGACTTGTCTGAGGCACAGCTCTAGGGCAACAAGATATGATGGCTTTAAGGTAAATCTTGTTACTGACGCTAAAAAACAGCAATCTAAGGTCAAATGCAGGGGGGCTCCAGCTGTTGCTTGTTACTCCAAGGCGACAGATCCCCGTCCAAAATTGGTTATGCAATCTGTTGCGGTTAGGTCTGAAGAACTGCCTCCGCGAACTCCTATCCAGCAGCTGCAGTGCATGGGTACAGAGCTGTGTGGGATACCAGCCGAAGAACTCAACGCTCAGAATCTCCTAGCAAGAGACTATGGTGGCGATTCAGAGCTGAACTAACGCTAGATGGCGACAAATAAACAGTGGAATGTTCTATGCTGGAACGTTCATGGAATCAACTCCGACAAAAAGCAGTTGGCGATCCGTAATGCGATTGAGATTAGTGGTTGTTCGAAAGTTTGCTTTCAAGAAACCAAGCATGCATCTTTTGATGCATCGTTTATTAAACTTTTCTGCCCTAAGAAGTTTGATATTTTTGAATTTGTGCCGTCTGTCGGTAACTCTGGGGGCCTAATTACCGTGTGGATGAGTTCGATTTTCACAGGTGTCTCTGTTTTTTATGAATCTTTCGCGCTCGGTGTTAGGCTTACATCGACTCAATCCAATGATACGTGGACGCTGGTTAACGTTTATGGTCCTTGCGCTAATCCCAATAGATCACTGTTTACTACGTGGCTCTTTGACCTTCAAATTCCTCATGGGGAAGATTGGCTTATATTAGGTGATTTCAACTACATCAGAGCGCCCGATAATCGTAACCGTTGGGGTGGGGATGCTAATGATATGCTAATCTTCAACGAATTCATACGTAGACAGTCTTTGGTAGAATTGCCGATCAAGGGACGCTCATTCACATGGAGCAATATGCAAACTAACCTCTCCTTGAATAGTTAGACTGGCATTTTACATCTGTGGACTGGGCGGCCAAGTATCCGAACACTGTAGTCATGCCTCTGGGAAACCCACATCAGATCATGTGATATGTTATGTAAGCATCCAGCCCAAAATCCCCAAGACCAAATTGTTTCGCTTTGAGGACTACTGGATCAAACAACCAGGTTTCTTTGATGTCGTGCAGCCTTCATGGAACAAGCGTTGTTATGCCCCGAACACAACTGCGGTCCTGTGCAAAAAACTCAAAAACTTGCGTTATGATTTGAAACAATGGAGCAAGAAAATCTCTAAGCTGACAGTGTTGATTGATAACTGTAATAAAACCCTCCTGGAGCTTGATGGTCTTGAGGAGCATCGGAGGCTGTCCGTGCCAGAAGCTAACTTCAGAAAAATCATGAAGAAACACCTTCTTCACCTGCTTGACTGCAAAAGGGCGTATTGGAATAAACGCTGCACCGTCAGACACTTCAAATTCGGGGATGGTAACACCAAGTTTTTCCATAGAGTGGCCACTGAGCGTTTTCGCAGAAACAACATTGCTTCATTGCGACTATCAGATGACACAGTTGTCTATGATCATGTGGGCAAGGAGGACGTCCTGCTGCAAGCATACAAAGAAAGACTAGGCTACTCCAATCCCACCAACATGAGGTTTGATCTGAATCGCATCATCAAAAAGGTGGATGGTATGCAGGCCCTATCTGAGCTCTTCACTAGGGAGGAGATTGACCAGGTTGTCAAAGAGATGCCATCGGATCGTGCTCTTGGACTGGATGGTTTCAGTGGCAGCTTCATAAAATCATGCTGGCACATCATTAAGGGGGGATTCTATCGACTTTGCTTTGATTTTCATGCAGGTACCTTGGACCTTGATAGTTTAAATACTGGATTTATCACTCTCATCCCAAAGAATCAATCACCGAAGACAGTTGATGATTACCGCCCCATAACACTTCTCAACTGTTGCCTCAAATTGCTGACAAAACTATTGGCAAATCACCTGCAGAAAGTGGTTCTTACGATTATTCATCGAAACCAGTACGGATTCTTGAAGGGTAGGTCGATCCAAGATTGTGTTGCATGGGCATATGAATTCATACACCAATGCCAAGCTTCGAGACGTGAAATCGCCATTCTTAAGCTAGACTTTGCAAAAGCATTTGATACGATCGAACATGCTCTAATGATGCAGATTATGAAATGCATGGGCTTTGACGATCGTTGGTTAGGATGGATTCATTGCTTGTTCTCAACTGCTAAATCCTCGGTGCTCCTAAACGGGACACCTGGTAGACAATTCTTTTATAAGAGAGGGGTGCACCAAGGGGACCCGCTGTCCCTGCTCATCTTCGTCTTGGCGGCTGACCTTCTCCAAGCAACCATTAATGACGCGTACCGCAACGGTGAACTTGAACTACCAATGCCTTCTATGGAGGATGATTATCCAGTGATCCAGTACGCGGATGACACGATCCTCGTGCTGCCAGCTGATCACGCGCAAGCGGCGACGATCAAACACATTCTTTAGGACTATGCCTCCTCCATAGGACTGCGCATCCACTTTCAAAAGTCGACTCTGATGACTGTGAACACGGAGGTGGATGCAACGGATCGCTTGGCAGAGGTTTTTGGCTGCAAAGTTGGCAAGATGCCGTTCACGTACCTCGGCATGCCGATGGGCACTGCTAAACCAACGGTGACTGACCTAATGCCGCTGGTTGCTTCGGTTGAGAGTAGGTTATCCACTGCCGCCTCACTTTTGGACCTTGGATCAAAGCTCACCTTGGTTAACTCGGTGGTCATGTCCCTGGCGATTTATGCTATGTGTTTAATCAGACTGCCTCCAAAGATCCTGGAACATCTTGACAAGCTCAGGCGGTACTGCCTCTGGGAGAAGAGCACGGAGGATGGCCACAAAGTATTGTCTTTGGCAGCATGGAACCTAGTCTGTCGTCCCAAAGAGAAAGTGGGCCTGGGGATAATTGATCTTCAAGTTCAGAACCAAGGTCTGCTGCTTAAACAACTGCATAAATTCTATAACCGTTGGGATGTGCCGTGGGTTAACCTGATTTGGTCCACTTACTATGAGGGCTTGGTGCCCCATGCAACCGATCAGTGCGGATCTTTCTGGTGGCCGACATCCTGCAACTTACACCAACTTACAGGGGGTCACGTCAGTGGAGGTACGGGACGAAAGCACGGTGCTGTTCTAGAAAGACTTATGGCATAACAATATCCTCAGTGATAGCCACCCCAGGCTGTTTTCCTTTGCTACCAACGAAGATATCTCGGTGCAAGCACTGCTAACAGCGCCAACGCTCGGGCATAATTTCCAGCTGCCGATCTCTACACAAGCCAGGGAGGAGTTGCGTGACCTCCAATGCAGCATGGCCTCGACAAAGTTGAGTGAGGCCCCTGACATCTGGAGATGCGTATGGGGGACCGGAGACTTTGCTCCCAGAAAGTACTATGATCATTGCTTCCGCAGGTGATGGCGGATGATGCGAATGGATTTGGAAATCAAAATGCACTAATAAGTGGAGGGTTTTTGCGTGGCTCCTCTTAGCAGACAGGCTGAACACTAGAAACATGCCGAGGAGGAGGGGTATGAAACTGCGAGATGATGTATATACTTGCCTCCTATGTGATAACCCGCCAGAAGAGATAGTAGAACATCTCTTCTTCGATTGTGCCTTCAGTAGATCGTGCTGGAGGAAGCTGGGGATCGAGTGGGTGCACGGTGGAAACATGCTGCAACTTGTGCATGAGGCAAGGGATAGGTGGACGAGCCCCATGTTTATGGAGATCTTTATTGTTGCGGCCTGGAGCATGTGGAAGGAGCGCAACAACAAGCACTTTATAGGTGTGCTTCCTACGGTTGATAGCTGGCTTCAGAGGTTCAAAAACGATTTTGGTATGATAAAGCACAGAGTCAAGGAGGCCTTGGTGCCAATTGTGGATAGTTTTGTCACGTACATCTAGTATACATACAACCTTTTCCTGTTCTTTTGATTGGTGTACTCTTTTCCCTCTCTTTGGGGGTGCTGCTATGATGTAACCCCATAGAGTTGTAAGTTGTGTTGGTGGAATTAATATAAAGTCAGTGGGGGGTTGCCCTCACTGTCCTGAGATTTAAAAAAAACGTATGCCGTTTTTCTTAAGTAGCGACTGTCTGCTGTTTAGCTTCCGTAGTGCACAGCCTCATCGAATCAGAGCCCGACACGTGGTCGTAGCCAATCTGTGGTGTTTTTTTCTTTGTTAGTTTCTATTTTAAAAACAGAATAGTTCTGATTTTAGATTGTTAATATCTTTTATGTTTTAGATCCAAATTGAGTGATTCTTTTTGCATTAGATTCAAAATTTCTTGAAGTTTCTGTTTGTGCAATTGGATTTCAAAATTTAATAGTTTAAATTCGAATTATTTCAAATATGCTTCAAAAACGGTTTTGGCTCTAGTTTGAATTCTATAATGGATTTTTGAATGATTCTTTTTGCTATTGTTTTGTTTTTGTTTTGTGTATCCAGTAGCATATAGTGGCTTATTTTTAGTTTATTTTAAAATAGGTTTATTGTGAAAATAGTACTGTTTTGCTTATGTAGTTGCTTTAGTCATATAATTAGTGTTTTTAATTATTTTTAGTTAATTCTTTTTGTAAGTTTTTACATGTTGTTATATGTTTCTGTTAGGCTACAGTAGATAAATTTTTGTAGTTATTTGTTAGTGTGTATTTACTACTTTTGTATTTTCTTGTTCAGTTTAGAGTGATAGTTGATAAAAATAGTTTTATTAGTTTTAAAAGTACTTCTTTTGCCACTTCAAGTTATGCAGTTATTGATTCTGTTGTTTAGGTAAATTAGTTTTCATAATTATTTTAGTATTGTTTACTATTGTCTTAGTGCTTTGCTAGTTGTTATAGTTGTTCTGGTGTTAACTAGATAGTTATAATAGTTTTCATACCAATTCTTCTTGCTAGCAAATGCTTTAGTAAATTATTTTCTGTTTTTTTGCTTAGAATTATATTTTCGTTGTTGTAGAAAAATTATCAGAGTAATTTAGTTTTATTATGAAAGTATTGGTTGTTACTGTGTGAGTTGTTTTCCCCCTTGTTTTCTTGAAGTTTTCTTTGGAATTCTATTTGGTTTTCTTTGATTTCATTATGGATTTATTTATTGTTATCTTGATTGATAGAATTGATTGCTAGAATTGTTGCTTATGTGAATACAATGTTGAATATATAGATTTTCTCGGAGTGACGAATAGTTTATCAAAGTTTCCAAGAGCGTTAATATCTTCATCAACTTACTAGGCAAGTTCATTTTGACCATGTTATTCATACCCATGTTTTTATTGCACTTAGTGTCACCATTCATGATCCCTCTAGTAGTGTTGAATCTTGTAGTTGAGTAGAATGCATCAAGTAGTAACCCATCTCCCTGTTACCAAGCCTAGGACGTTTATGTAGTTTAAATGCTACGCTATAGTAGACGGGGTTGATATGAGTGCTCGGGAGTGGTGTGAGTATGAAGGACCCCTATGTCAATGGCGACAACTTCATGATGGCATCGACAAGGACTGCATCTTCAAGACTTCCATGACCTCAAGATTTGGAGACTCGAGACATGAATTCAGTACACACTACTGGGTGAAGGATGGATTTGATGGGCACCCTGGAGCAACTAGTGGATGGCCGGGATGCATGGAGAAGCGCCATGACATCTTGCGGAAAGTTTCACCTAGACTCAAAGAGACGGAAGAATACTTCATGCCTAGAAGCTTACCCGTGCAACCGCAAGTCATTATGGGCTCTGGCTTGGTTGACCTTAGTTGTGATTCTGGCTGGGACGGTGCTAGCAGATTTAGAACTACGGTAGGATTGGATGAGCATCGGACAGTGGTCAGGGGAACTCTTCGGAAGACCATGTTTCAGTCGTCTTGTTCTCAAACACCCTGAAGTGCGAGAACGTAAAAAGAGGGATCGAATCTTGCAGGTAAAGTGTACAAACCTCTGCAGAGGGTTAAAACCTAATCGATTAGCCGTGTCCCTGGTTACAGATAACTTGAGCCTCTAGACTTGAATCTATCACGGAACTCTCAACACTGGACTGATAATTAATTGTGGGCAACTTATGATGATTTGGGCTATGAGACATTGGTTGGCGGAACCATGTCATGATAGAGAACTTCATAGTACAGACTCCGATCATTTCCTTTGTTGTAGGGAAAATAAAACAAGCTTTTATGCAAAAACAACTCAGACATAGAGCCATACAGCCATATTGCATATAGTATAGTTTTTATCATCTGTGTCTCTTATTGGTGATCTTGCCGGTACATTCAATGTATTGACCTACACGGCTGCAACGTATCATGTTGTAGGATTATTTCTACGACGAGTAAGTTTCGCTGTTGGGTTACGGTATACACTCAACCTGCCAATGGCATTGATGGGACTCCACACCCAAGTGATTGTTTCCGCTGAGACTAATGAGGTATATATCAGTTTTACGTTATTTATACATGTGATTGCACTTTGATATATACATTGACATACTGTGTGTGCCAGCATACTGATCCAGGGATGGCACAGATATGTGATAACCCACAAGTATAGGGGATCACAACAGTTTTCGAGGGTAGAGTATTCAACCCAAATTTATTGATTCGACACAAGGGGAGCCAAAGAATATTCTCAAGTATTAGCAGCTGAGTTGTCAATTCAACCACACCTGGAAACTTAGTATCTGTAGCAAAGTATTTAGTAGCAAAGTAATATGATAGTAGTGGTAGCGGTAGAAAAAGGTAATAGTAGCAAAAGTAATGTTTTTGGTATTTTGTAATGATGATAGCAATAGCAACGGAAAAGTAAATAAGCGAAGAACAATATATGGAAAGCTCGTAGGCAATGGATCGGTGATGGAGAATTATGCCGGATGCGGTTCATCATGTAACAGTCATAACCTAGGGTGACACAGAACTAGCTCCAATTCATCAATGTAATGTAGGCATGTATTCCGAATATAGTCATACGTGCTTATGGAAAAGAACTTGCATGACATCTTTTGTCCTACCCTCCCGTGGCAGCGGGGTCCTAATGGAAACTAAGAGATATTAAGGCCTCCTTTTAATAGAGTACCGGACCAAAGCATTAACACATAGTGAATAAATGAACTCCTCAAACTACGGTCATCACCGGTAAGTATCCCGATTATTGTCACTTCGGGGTTAATGGATCATAACACATAATAGGTGACTATAGACTTGCAAGATAGGATCAAGAACTCTCATATATTGATGAAAACATAATAGGTTCAGATCTGAAATCATGGCACTCGGGCCCTAGTGACAAGCATTAAGCATAGCAAAGTCATAGCAACATCAATCTCAGAACATAATGGATACTAGGGATCAAACCCTAACAAAACTAACTCGATTACATGATAAATCTCATCCAACCCATCACCGTCCAGCAAGCCTATGATGGAATTACTCACGCACGGCGGTGAGCATCATGAAATTGGTGATGGAGGATGGTTGATGATGACGATGGCGACAGATTCCCCTCTCCGGAGCCCCGAACGGACTCCAGATCGGCCCTCCCGAGAGGTTTTAGGGCTTGGCGGCGGCTCCGTATCGTAAAACGCGATGAATCCTTCTCTTTGATTTTTTTCTTCCCGAAAGCAAATATATAGAGTTGGAGTTGAGGTCGGAGGAGCTCCAGGGGGCCCATGAGGTAGGGGGGCGCGCCCTAGGGGGGCAGGCACGCCCCCACCCTCGTGGACGGGTGGTGGGCCCCCTGGTCTTCCTCTTTTGCAAGGATTTTTTATTATTTATGAATAGATGTTCCGTGAAGTTTCAGGTCATTCCGAGAATTTTTGTTTCTGCACATAAATAACATCATAGCAATTCTGCTGAAAACAGCGTCAGTCCGGGTTAGTTCCATTCAAATCATGCAAGTTAGAGTCCAAAACAAGGGAAAAAGTGTTTGGAAAAGTAGATACGACGGAGACGTATCAACTCCCCCAAGCTTAAAGCTTTGCTTGTCCTCAAGCAATTCAGTTGAAAAACTGAAAGTGATAAAGAAAATTTTTTACAAACTCTGTTTGCTCTTGTTGTTGTAAATATGTAAAGCCAGCATTCAAGTTTTCAGCAAAGATTATGACTAACCACATTCACAATAACGCTTAGGTCTCAAGTTTACTCATATCAATGGCATAACCAACTAGCGAGCAATAATAATAAATCTTGATGACAACACTTTCTCAAAACAATCATAATATGATATAACAAGATGGTATCTCGCTAGCCCTTTCTGAGACCACAAAACATAAATGCAGAGCACCTTTAAAGATCAAGGACTGACTAGACATTGTAATTCATGGTAAAAGAGATCCAGTCAAGTCATACTCAATGTAAACTAACAGTAATGAATGCAAATGACAGTAGTGCTCTCCAACTAGTGCTTTTTAATAAGAAGATGATGACTCAACATGAAAGTAAATAGATAGGCCCTTCGCAGAGGGAAGCAGGGATATGTAGAGGTGCCAGAGCTCGGTTTGAAATAGAGATGAATAATATTTTGAGAGGCATACTTTCATTGTCAACATAACAACCAAAAGATGGCAATATGTTCCATGCTACACACACTATAGGCGGTTCCCAAATAGAATGGTAAAGTTTATACTCCCCCTCCACCAACAAGCATCAATCCATGGCTTGCTCGAAACAATGAGTGCCTCCAACTAACAAGAGTCCCAGGGGGAGTTTTGTTTGCAATTATTTTGATTTAGTTTGCATAAAGCATGGGACTGGGCATCCTGGTGACCAGCCACTTTCTCGTGAGTGAGGAGCGGAGTCCACTCCTCTTGAGAATAACCCACCTAACATGGAAGATACGGACAACCCTAGTTGATACATGAGCTATTCGAGCATACAAAACAGTATATTTATTTGAAGGTTTAGAGGTTGGCACATACAAATTTACTTGGAACGGCAGGTAGATACCGTATATAGGTAGGTATGGTGGACTCATATGGAATAACTTTGGGGTTTATGGAGTTGGATGCACAAGTAGTATTCCCACTTAGTACAGGTGAAGGCTAGAAAAAGACTGGGAAGCGACCAGCTAGAGAGCGACAACAGTCATGAACATGCATTAAAATTAATCAACACTGAATGCAAGCATGAGTAGGATATAATCCACCATGAACATAAATATCGTGAAGGCTATGTTGATTTTGTTTCAACTACATGCGTGAACATGTGCCAAGTCAAGTCACTTAAATCATTCAGAGGAGGATACCACCCTATCATACCACATCACAACCATTTTAATAGCATGTTGGCATGCAAGGTAAACCATT
The DNA here is from genome assembly GCF_018294505.1 of Triticum aestivum. Classification (NCBI taxonomy): domain Eukaryota; kingdom Viridiplantae; phylum Streptophyta; class Magnoliopsida; order Poales; family Poaceae; genus Triticum; species Triticum aestivum. The sequence goes on along the minus strand of NC_057812.1, from coordinate 401,487,340 downwards.
ATAAGCTCCTAGCTAATCAAGCATGGCACAAGAAACTATGATCTCTAGTTGTCATTGCAAACATGTTTATTCATAATACGCTGAATCAGGAACGATGAACTAATCACATTTACAAAAACAAGAGAGGTCGAGTTCATACCAGCTTTTCTCATCTTAGTCAATCCATCATATATCATCATAATTGCCTTTCACTTGCACGACCGAACAATGTGAATAATAATAATAGTGTGCGCGCATTGGACTAAGCTGGAATCTGCAAGCATTCAATAAGCAGGAGAAGACAAGGCAATAGGGGCTCTTTTGTCAGATCAACAATTATGCATATAAAAGCCACTTCAATAATTTAATCATGGTCTTCTCCTATCGACCCCCAAAGAAAAGAAAAGAAATAAAACTATTTACACAGGAAAACTCCCAACAAGCAAAAGAAGAACAGGAAATCTTTTTGGGTTTTCTTTTTAATTATTACCTCAAGCATAGAAAGTAAACTAATTAAAAACTACAACTAATTTTTTTTGGTTTTTCTTAAGGTTTATTAAACACACAAGAAGAAAGCATGAAAAGAAACATAAACTAGCATGGATGATACAATGAAAAAGTATGCGCACCGACATCTAGCAATGAGTGTGTGAACATAAATGTAATGTCGGTGAGAAATACATACTCCCCCAAGCTTAGGCTTTTGGCCTAAGTTGGTCTATGGCCATGGCTGGCCTGACGGATATCCATAATAATAGTTGGGGTCGTACTACGATGCAGCGGCTATTGCCTCCTGAGCTGCAGCGTGGCGACGAGCGTCCTTCGCCCTCCTCTCGTACTCGTCTGCCTCCTCTCTAGTAATAACATATCTTCCTTTTGCCTGATAATCAAAGAAGGCAGGAGTAGGGAGAGTAATACGGACAGCACAGCGTCTGTCAAAGATTAAGCGATACTGGAGAGGTGATTCATTCCTCTCAACAAACTGATGGTGAACCATAGCATTAAAGTCTAGGTAAGTAGGAGGCAATTCAATATCATCATTACATATGGTTACACCAAGAAAATCAGCTAAGCGGGTTGCATAAATTCCACCAAAGAAATCTCCATTAAATCTATTAAGATGCAACCTACGTGCAACAATGGCTCCCAAATTATAAGATTTGTCTCCTAACACAGCACTCCTAAGAATACTAAGGTCAGGAACACACATATGACACGCTTCATCTGTACCATTAATGCATCTACCTATGAAGAGAGCAAAATAATGTATAGCAGGAAAGTGAATGCTCCCTATGGTAGCTTGTGTTATATCTCTGGATTCCCCCACAGTTATACTAGCAAGAAAATCTCTAAATTCAGATTTGCAAGGTTCCCTGACACTACCCCATTGTGGAAGTTTGCAAGCAGCGGTAAAAATCCTCTAAGTCCATAGTATAAGATTTTTCATAAAGATCAAACAGGACAGTAGGAGAATTACGTGAAGATGAAAATTCAAACCTCCTCACAAAGGAACTAGTGAGATAGTGGTACTGGCGACATTTTTCTTCCTCGAAGCTCACAAGATCAGTGTTACACAAATATGCTTTAAATTCTTCCTTAATTCCCGCTTGA